>NC_133656.1:176853263-177153263 GCF_009905375.1 Apium graveolens | reverse complement strand
CACAGTGTTCTTCAAAGAAATCCACATGATAACCTCTGTCACAGATTTGACTCACACTTAGCAGATTGTGTTTAAGTCCTGAGACAAGAGCTACTGTTTCAATTATGACATTCCCAAGATTGATATTGCCATATCCCAGAGTCTTTCCCATGTTGCCATCTCCATAAAAAACTCTAGGGCCAGCTTTCTCCACAAAGTCTGATAGCAAGGCTTTATTTCCAGTCATATGTCCTGAACATCCACTATCCAGAACTAGGATGTTTTTCCTGTTGCCCTGCAATCACAAAGACCGCTATTGGTTAGTTTTAAGGACCCAGACTTGCTTGGATCCTTTGGTCTTTTTAAGTTTGTTAGTATTTACAGCGGATTTAATTTCAGAGTTTATGCTAACCTGCTTTTTATCATACTTTATATCAAACTTTGCATCGGAATTTACTCTAGAAGGAATTACACTAACTTTCTTTAAAGAAGGTTTTATTTGATAATAATCATAGTACAAACTATGATATTCCTTACAAGTATAAATCGAATGCCATAAACTCCCATAATAAAAACAAGGATTTTGTGGTTTAAACCTAACAGAATGACTCTTAACTCCTATTTTAGGAGGTAAAGAGTTTATATCTTTATTTTTCCTGCAAAAAGAAGCAAGATGGTTAGAGTTTCCATAATTATAGCATTTCTTTCTAGGAGCATGAGGAATAGGCATATAATTATTGATTTTATTCACACCTTCCTTTTCATTCCTATTTTTCCTATCTTTCTTCACCTTGTTTACATTTTTAATCTCTTTCAGCTTATGCTTAAGCTGCTTCTTTGTCATTAAGCCAACATTTACCACAGTTGGTTTATCTTGTCTTAGTTTGTCAGATGTTAATTTGTCCTTAACTTCCTTTTCAGATTTTGACTTGTCAGAAATTGACACAAACTTGACAGGATTAACTTTAGGCATTTCAGCTTTCTTGGTAAAGTTTGGTTTAGATGACACAGTTTCATTTTCTTCTTTATCATCTAGATAACCTAGTCCTTCTTTCCAATTTCCATTTTCTAAGATTTCTTGAGTTGTTCTTCCAGAGCTAGTCCAAGTTTTGATTATCTCCTTTTCCTTTTCCAGTTCAGATTTAAGAGATTTATTCAATTTTAGCAGTTCATCTCTAACATGCAAAGCCTCATCTCTTTCTTTCTGAGTTTGATGGAATATAACTAACTCTTTTTCCAAGTAGTCATTTCTGTTTTTAAAGCAAGACTTTTAGATTTTAATCTCTCATTTTCTAAAGTCTGATCTCTAAAACTAATGAACATGGTTTTCAGATATAATCTTAGCTCAAAAATATCATCAGTATGAAAAGCAAGAGTTGAATGAGGTACCTTCAATTTAGCAGTTTCAGGACTGCTATCAGCATTTTCCATCAAAGCATAGTTCACCTCTTCTTCAGAATCTGAAGTGTCTGCCCAGTTTTTCTTCTCTATGATAAGTGCCTGGCCTTTATCACTTTTTCCTTTCTTGCAGTCAGGAGAGATGTGGCCTCTTTCACCACAATTGTAGCATTTGACATTTGAGTTGTCTCCTCTATCAGACTTTCCTCCTTTGCCTTCAGACTTTCTGAACCCTTTCTTTTCAGAACTTCCAACTTTCCTAGAAAACTTCTTGCCCTTTCTGAATTTCTTGTAGGCTATCTTTGTGATACCCTTCACCATAAGAGCACACAGTTACATCATCTCTGCATCAACATCCACTTCAGGTAAATTTTCAGATTCTGAATCATCATTATCAGAATATGATGACTCTGAATCAGACTGTATGATGAGAGCCTTTCCTTTGCCCCTCTTTGAGACAACCACTTTAGGAGATTCCTCCTCAGTTTTAAGAGCAACTGTCTTTGACTTTCTTCCATACCTTTTGCTCCTTTGATCCATCTCAAGTTCATGAGTCTTGAGCATACCATAAAGTTCATGAGTCTTGAGTAGTTATCTCTTATGGTAGTATACTTCAAATCCCAATTTTCAAGAAGAGCTAAAAGGAATTTTAGATTTGAATCTTCAAGATCATATTCCTTGTCCACCAGTGACAGATTATTCAAAAGTTTGGCAAACCTGTCATATAAATCAGTTAATGATTCATCAGCTTTTGAATCAAAGTGCTCATACTCTTGTGTGAGTATAGTTTTCCTCTTCTTTTTGATGGCTTCAGTTCCCTGGCATCTTGTCTCCAAAGCATCCCATATTTCCTTTGCAGTCTTGCATCCAATTACCCTGTTTGACATGACATTTTCAATTGCACTATGAAGCAGATGCCTTACCCTTGCATCCTTGGCAATAGATGAGATGTCTTCAGGTGTGTAATCAGTTTTTTCCTTTGGTATCATCTTTGCTGGTTGATCAGCAACTGCAACAGAGAGCTTGGTAGGCTTATATGGTCCATCATTAATTCTATCAAGGTATTCTGGATCTGTGGCTTCCAGAAACATAGCCATCTTTACTTTCCATATAGGATACTCAGATGCTCTCAGTATGGGAACCCTAATACTCTCACATCGACTGTGAGTTTGATTGTTTTGAGTATCTTGAGTTTTGGTGGGCTTGGGTGGAGTTTGTGTTTCGTCAGACATGATTGTAAACTGGATCTCACTGTTTGTATATCAACAGAGAGTCTCTGATACCAGTTGTTAGGTCACACAACACTATAGAAGGGGGTTGAATATAGTGTTTATACAATCAAATCGATTTAGAACACAAGTATGTAACAGTAATCAAGTTTATTCAATATAATAAGCTCTGTTACAAAGTAGGTTAAACTACTCTCTCAGTGATGAACAATATCACTAAGAGCTGCTAGGTTACAATAAATAATATTCTCGTGAATGATAACATATATAGTGTAAACCCTAAGCTGTGTTATATAGTACACAGTTACAAGACATCTTCTAGTTGATATTGAATATAATTATGTCTCCTAAAATATATCAATCAGATATTATCTTCTACAAGTCTTCTAGCTGTCCAACTCTTTATGCATATCTTCTTTTATTTTAGTCCAGATCCTCTCCTGTAAATCAGCCGCATTCCTTATCTGGAGTACTCGCACTTAAGTCCTGATATAAATCCTTACGGCCTTAAGTTCTGATATAAGTTCTGACTTCAGTAAGTTCTAATTTCCAATAAGTCCTGATATTAAGTTCTGAAACTAAACACAACAGATTAAACATGATATCACAAATATATCTAACAATTTTTACAAAAATTATTATGCACGGTGAGTTTTTCTCTCTCCATGAAGTGAGAGTTTTTGTTTTTCTCTCATTTCTTGTTGCAAGAGTGTGAGAGTTTTGTTTTGCATGAGTTTTGGGAAGCAACTTGGTAATTTCTTTGGTTCATTTATCTCTTACGATCCCAATAAAGGTAGCAGGGAAGCAACTTGGTAATTTCTTTGGTTCATTTATCTCTTACGATCCCAATAACAATACTAGTATCTGGCGGGAATGTATGCGAATAAGAATTAATGTCGACATAAGGCAACCATTAAAATGAAAGAAAAAGATATGTATGAAGAATGGTCCGGAGTGCATTGTTCAATGTAAGTACGAGAGACTTGGAGACTTTGCTTTGTATGTGGTCTGGTTACCCATACTGAACGTTTCAACAATAAAAAGTATAGTTCAAATTTTGAGGATTAAGCGAGGGAATGGGGATTATGGCTTCATGCTCCGACGAAGAGATCGGTGGGGCAAGATCAGAGTAAGTTTCTCAGGGATGAAAAAGACGTTGTATGGGACGGAAAATACTTAAATTCAAATCATTTTTAGCATGTTTCAGAGGATTATGGAAAGCAGGTAATTCAAGCTAATTTTCAGGGCCGTATTTCTAGTAACGCATTATCCAGAGAGAATAATCAGGGATTTAGTTCCAGCAATAAAAATAAGGTGGGTTTAGCGTCACATTTTAAGAATTCTATTGTGCCTTCTAAGGAGGAATTGATTGGGCTTAATCTCGAGGAGAGTAACAAAAGAAAAAGAGGCCTGAATATTAATTCGTTTATGGAAATGGAAGATGATAACGGTGGAGTTCTTCCAGAAATTGGTCTTTCTTATGCTGATTGTCCAGTCTCTTCAACTAATGATCTGGCTACGCTTACAAGGCAAGCTAGCCATTTCCCATGAATCTTCTAAGTTGGAACTGTCGAGATTTGGGTTCCCCTCGTACAGTTCGAGTTTTGAGTGACCACATTAAGGTTCATAAACCCGACTTTCTTTTTCTTTATGAAACAATCTCTTTTGCAAATAAAATTGAAGAGCTTAGAGTTAAATATAAATTTACTTATTGCTTTTCATTAGATAGGTTCGGTCGTAGTGGTGGCTTGGCGATTTTTTAGAAAAACAATGTGAAGTGCGAAATTACTAATTATTCTCGTAATCATGAGAATGTTAATTTTTTTGAAAAAGGCTCTGTTGCGTGGTCTCTTACTTGTTTCTATGATTTTCCTGAGAGAGCTCATAGGAAAAACTCTTGGGGCCTTATTCAAACTTTGGCTGGTATGACTCAGTTGTCGTGGTCAATTATTGGAGATTTTAATAATTTGTTGGTAGCAGTGGATAAATGGGGAGGTGCTTCTTATCCCCAATCTCTTATGACTGGTTTTCAGGTTGCGATAGATGACTCTTTGCTAGTTGAGCTTGATCTCCAGGGTGGGAAAAATACATGGGAGAAGTCTCGGGGAACAGCTGACTGGGTTAAGGAATGTTTAGACATGGTGTTCGCGTTGCGTTCTTGGTTGCTCATGTTTCCGCTTAGTAAACTCTCGGTTATACATGTTCACCTTAGGATGGCATAGCCTTAAAGTTAAGGGCGAGGTTCCCGTTTTTTATCAAGATCCTATCTTATTAGACTTGTATAGTGTGTCTTTCTCGCGGAAGCATTTTAGGTTTCGTTTTGAGAACACATGGTTACAAGAACTAGATTTTCATTAGAAAACTACTTACTTCTGGCTGGCTCTCCCTCTCT
This sequence comes from Apium graveolens, assembly GCF_009905375.1. Classification (NCBI taxonomy): domain Eukaryota; kingdom Viridiplantae; phylum Streptophyta; class Magnoliopsida; order Apiales; family Apiaceae; genus Apium; species Apium graveolens. The sequence goes on along the minus strand of NC_133656.1, from coordinate 177,148,265 downwards.
TGCACATTCTTCCGAAATTAATTTCAGTTTCAAATTTTATGGCTCGGTAGGGGAGGAATTTTTTTCACAAGTTTCAGGATAGGATTAAAAAATAGAAGGAGGCAATTATTAAGTTGGTGGATCGTGTCGATAATATAGGGGTGAAGATGTATTTTGAAGAGAATGAGAAGTTACACGAGCTTCTTATTCATGAGGAAGTGTATTGGAAGCAATGAGCTAAGGTCTTTTGGTTAACCGAAGGAGATGCGAATACAAAGTTTTTTCACGCTTCAGCCTCTACTAAGAAAAAGACAAATCATATATCTTTCTTAGAAATAGATAATGGCTATCGAGTAGATGATTGGAAGAAATGTGTGGGGTGGTCAAAGAGTATTTTGTTTACATTTTTAAAGGAGATCAACATGTCCCGAATGCACAGATATTTGAGGATCAAGCTTGTGTGACAGATGCTCATAATCAGTTGTTGGTGGCTGATTTATTCTTTACAGAATTTACCAATGCATTAAACAGATGCATCCGGATAAGGCAAGTGGTCCAGATGGTCTAAACCCGGATTTTTTCAGAATTTCTGGCCAGTTTTAGGTAAGAAGTTTTTACTTGTTGCAAAGATTGGTTATCTTCTAACTCCCTTCCAGCGAATCTCAATGATACAAATATTTTTCTTATTCCTAAAAAAGAGAATGGCTGTCGAAGAAAGATCTTCGGCCTATAGCTTTGTGTAATGTTCTGTATAATATATTGTCTAAAGCTTTAGCGAATTGGTTGAAACGTATTCTCCCTAATATTATCATTGAGAATCAAGTTGTATTTGTGTCTGGTAGAAGTATCAATGATAATCTTCTTATTGCGTTTGAACTTATCCACCATATGAAGCAGCCGAAAAGAGGGAGTGATGGTGAAGTAGCGTTAAAGCTTGACATCTCGAAGGCATATGGCAGAGTGGATTGGGGTTATCTGAAACAGAGAATGCTAGCTATGGGTTTTTGTTCTCATTAGATAAAGTGGATGATGATGTGTGTGTCCACGGTCTCTTATGAGTTTTGCTTTAATGGTGTGAGTATTGGTCCTATAACTCTGTCACGGGGGATAAGGCAGGGAGACCCTCTCTCCCCTTACCTTTTTCTTTTCTGTGTTGAGGGCCTTTCTCTTGCCCTATCTAAAGTTGTGTCTGATGAGAGTATTCATGATATAAAAGTTAGTACTTCAGCTCCTGTTATTTCTCATCTATTATTCGCGGATGACTCTTTCTTATTTTTTCGGGCTTGTAATCATGAGGCTCAAACTATTAAATCTATTCTTGATGATTATGCAAGTCACTCAGGACAATCCATAAACTACAGCAAGTCGGAAATTACTTTCAGGTCAAATATGAAGTTGGATAAATGAACCGCAATTTCTTCAATCCTGGGTGTTACCAATGATCTGCAAAATAGAAAGTATCTGGGGTTGCCATCTTTGGTGGGTAGATCAAAGAAACGAGTATTTTGTTTTGTTAAGGAGAGATTGTGGAAGAGGTTGCAAGGTTGGAAATCCAAGAAAATCTCTCGTGCGGGGAAGACGGTCTTGTTAAAAATTGTTGCAACAGTCATCCCCTCTTATTGTATGTCCTGTTTTCTCATGCCACGATCAATGTGTAACGAGATGGAGGTGCTGATGAATAAGTACTGGTGGCAGTCGGGGTCTACTGATAGGAAAGGAATTAACTGGATTAAATGGAGCGGATTAAGTATGTCTAAGTGCCATGATGGTTGTAACACCCCCAGATCCGGGGTCAGGGATCCGGGTCATCACGGTCTTTCTTTCCATAATATCACTTCACTTAATTAATAATAATTAACCTTATGTTGTGACCCCACACTAACACACACCACAACCCGTTATAGTCTCAGAGATGAAATTGAAATAAGTACAAGTCTTTGAATCCACAATTTAAAAGTTATTACAACCCAAAATGATTACTTGATAAGTTTACAATTAATTGCCATTATCTGCCACAAGTTATAATTATACATAATTGATTCCCAAAAGTAGAAGTCTGATCTACAGATAGATCTACCTCTGCAGCTATAGCAGCTATGATCTCAACCGGAAGGCGCGGGGCGCTTCCCACGCTCTTGCGCTGGGTCTGCTTGAGTCTGGCCATCTTTCCTAACTGTTGTTGTGTGATGAAGAAATAAAGCAAGAGTGAGCATTACAGCTCGCAAGATAATATATAGTGTAAACAATAATGCAAGTATCTAAATGGATGACTTACTAGAATCCTTTATCAAGTGCAAGATAATTACTTACTGGATATAAGCAAAAACAAGGGATGAAGTTACCAAATACTTCACTATACATATATCATTTATAAAGCTACTTGAACTACCACTGTTCAAGGTATAAGGAGCTTTCAACAGTTCATCACATATATGAGACTACAGGACAAGATTTGAATAGATTAAATCTTTGAAGTATTATTGAAGGAAATGAAGTTATGATATACTTCATTAAGTTCCGATATATATATCCACATATATACCTTCTTTATACAGTTCCTAAAAACCTCTGTCATGTAAAGTATGAACAGAGTTTGTAACATCCAATAAATTTTTGGAAGGGAAAAGAATTGTGGCATAAACCCGATATCTTGCTGATCAAGCAAAGATACCAATAAGTAACCTTTTCTACTAGTAGATGGACGAATTCCCCACTGGTCATCACCCTGGCCGCAATAGGACCTTATGTTGGACTGCCACTCAGCCACTTACGCATTTGATGGACTCCCACTGAGCCACTTACACTTTCATGGATGCCCACTGAGCCCATGTTGCTTATGCCAACTCGATAGATGGACTTACTTCCCGAACGTTGGGTAAGTAATCAATTCATTTACCAAAACCGCAACCTTGTTGCGAATATAAAATACACCACAGAGCCGGATCCCTCTGGTTTTGAGCGAGTATTTAAATCCCCTTTAAAAGGAAGATCTTAAATATATAAGAAATGAGTTTTGGGATCCGCTCTAACTTTTTAAAAATCATTTTAAAGACTCGAAAACACTTTAAAGAGTGTTTGGAGTAATGCTGATTTAATAAAGTAAATCAGTCCCAATAAATTAGAAAATATCTGAATATTATCATTTAAATAATATTCCCTTAAAGAATAATCTTTAGACAAATAATTGAAGTAGAAGTTGTAAAACTTATACTTGAAATGAGTATTAAATAACCAAAGATATACTTATACGAAAGTACTATCTTTATTTGAATAATCAAAAAAATAAGTTTGATTATCGACACCTTATTCTTTAGTAAAATAAAGAATACATTTCAGAAAATAATCGGAGTCATAGGTCCTCATATGAATATTCAAATAATATTCAATTAAATAATATAAGCGGAGTCATCTGTCCTCGAATGAATATTCAAGTAATATTCATTAAATAATATAAAGTAAGTCATAAGTCCTCGAATGAATATTCAAGTAATATTCATTAAATAATATAAAGTTATCGAATAAACCTTATTTGATTAATAGTTTTAAAAACTATTCATATATATATATATAATACTCGGGAGCCTCGCCTCCCGGTTTTAGAAAAAGTTCACCTTTTGATCCCCTATACTAAGGGTATACTCAAATACCGCTTATCTCTAGCATAGGTATTATGCAACTAATAAGCATTTGAACCAACAGATATATAAACCAAGAATACGAAACAGGCATGCATATATACCATATCACATGCTACAATATATCGCAAGAATTTGCTAATAACAAATATGCATTTATCACAAGATCATGCATATACACATATACATCACAACAACAGTTATACGGGTAGAAAACTTGCCTGAGCGACTGGGGGTTACAAATGGCTTGGGATGAGTCTGGTAACCTATAAACAACATATAAGTTGGAATTAAACCAAAGTCACTTATAAATCTATACTTTAACCAATTTAGACTCTAACGCTCGCTTTGCGTTTAACGATTCACTTAAGTCGCTCTAGTACCCTCGGCTCCACCATTTTTAATAAATTAACCATTACGAGTTTTAAGGCAATTCTTTCGCGAGTGTCTTACCAACTGCCTATTACACTTTACATAAATGTTTCATACTCTAATTAGTCCTTTAAGGTCTTTAAGCTATGTTTCAAAGTAAGGTGAGGGGTAATGGTTCGTTCGCGAAACGTCGTTACTTAAAACGGCCGTTTCTCCTAAACCGTACATCGGAATCAAACGAACCACATATCAAAACGAAGCTCGTAACATGAACTATGTAATAATGGCAATGGTCAAAACCTAGCAGGGAGTTCTCGGGTCCTAATGTTAAGAACAAAACAGCCTAAAGTAAATCGGACATTACGACGGCTATATTTACGCGATTTCCCAAATTTAAAACACTCCAATTCAACCCACAATCAATCCACAATCACAACCCAATCAAAACTCCATCCATACTACATCATAACAGCCCCAACAACTCAACATCAACAATTTATACTTATTCTTAAACTTGAATTTAACTACACTTAAGTTCATTAATCAACAATCCAAGAACTACCACTCCAAAAACTTCACAAAATCAACTAATCTCTACATTTACAACTAGCAAACCTCTCATAAATTATAACAACAAAACTAAACCTAATTACTCAAATAAAGTTAGGGTTTGGAGAGGTTATACCTTCCTTGGAGAGTGGAGAATCAAGAGAATGGCTTGGAATCACCCTTAAAGTCCTTATCCAAGCTTAATCTAAACAAAACTTCAAGAACAAAAAATTTAGTTCTTGAAAAACACTATTCACCATCTTCTTCCATGATTTTTAGAAAGAGATTGTGGATGATTTAGGAGCTCAAACTTATAGGATATTCATAACTATGCATAAGGAGTCTTAGATAATTACCTTGTAATTTAACAAAGCTTGGAACTATGATTTTGACTTTCTTGCTTTGGAAAAGAAGAAGAAGCCGAGAGCAAGGTGAAGAAAATGAAATGATCTTTGTGTTTTGGGTGAAATGATTGTTGGTTGGTTGTTTTTAGCTTGATTTTGGTTAATTACCTTTTTAACCATAACTTTGTGTGGTTTTAAATCAACCACACCTCCTTCCCCCTTATGTCATGCTTATGTCACCTTGTTATGTCATCATGCCTTACTTGCCCTCTTCTCACTGGTTTGATGACATCATCCCCTCTAATCTCTTTGATTAGCTTTTAATTATTTGGCTAATGACCGCTGATCTGTTATACGGTTCGCTTAACTTTCGTTTTCGTTTATCGTTTGAGGGATCATACCCGGGATCTTATTACTTAGGTTTCCTTAACCTTTCTCAATACATTATTTTCCTTTTTATGATCCTCTATTAAAGTCCTCGAATTTAAATCCTTTTTATCCTGTTACCTTATACTCAATTCTTTCGATATCTGGTGGATTTCCGGGAAAATCAAAGTGTTCGGATTTGGATTCTGGCGATCTTTACATACACTTATATATCATATAGAGTACCAATAAAATCCCAGAATATCCATATAAGAACCCCTACATAGTGTGGCATGAAAAGTTTTCTTGTTCAGAAATATCAGCAAAAACACTATTCATAAGGGTTACAAAAAGTTCAAAATTTTGGGGTTATTACAGTCTCCCCTCCTTAAAAGGATTCCGTCCCGGAATCAAATAGAAAACAAATGGGGGTACTTTTCTAGCATTGTGCTCTCTAGCTCCCAAGTTGATTCTTCCATATTATGATTCTGCCATAGCACTCTGACTAGCTTGATCACTTTGTTCCGAAGCATCTGCTCCTTCTTATCCATAATCTTTACTGGTTTCTCCATGTAAGTCAGATCTGGTTGCATATCCACATGCTCGTACTCCACTATGTGTCTGGCATCCCGATGATACTTCCTTAGCATTGACACATGGAACACATTATGAACTTGTTGCAAGTTAGGGGGTAAGGCTAGCTCGTAAGCCAACTTCCCAATCTGTCTTAGTATCTCAAAAGGTCCAATGTATCTTGGGCTTAGTTTCCCTTTCTTTCCGAACCTCATTAATTCCTTCCAAGGGGATACTTTTAGTAGTACTAAGTCCCCTACTCCATACTCCTTGTCCTTTCGGGCTAGGTCTGTATATTTCTTCTGTCTGTCTTGGGCTGCTACCAGCCGTCCTCTGATGAGATCCACTATGTCTTTGGTCCTTTGGACCACTTCGGGTCCGAGCATCTTCCGCTCTCCTACTTCATCCCAGTATAAGGGAGATTGATACCTTCTTCCGTACAGGGCCTCATAAGGCGGCATTCCGATGCTAGCATGAAAGCTATTGTTATAAGAAAACTCGATCAACGGCAAGTGATCATCCCAACTTCCTTTAAAGTCTATTGCACAGACTCTCAACATATCCTCTAGTGTCTGGATGGTCCTTTCACTCTGCCCATCCGTCTGGGGATGGTACGCGGTACTCATATTTAACTTGGTCCCCGCACATTCTTGAAAGCTCTTCCAAAATCTGGAGTTGAACCTGGGGTCTCGGTCTGAGACAATGGACGCTAGGACTCCATGTCGCGTCACTATTTCCTTAAGGTAAATGTCCACCAGTCTATCGACTGTGTATCTCTCATTGATAGGAATGAAATGAGCTGACTTTGTCAGTCGGTCTATAATCACCCATATGGCATCATGGTTGGCTTTCATCTTTGGTAAACCGACAACAAAATCCATGGCTATATGTTCCCATTTCCATTCGGGAATCTCCAGGGGTCGTAAAAGTCCACTGGGTCTCTGGTGCTCTGCCTTTACTCTTTGGCAAGTCAAACATTTGCTTACCCATTCTGCTACGTCCCTCTTCATGTTGGGCCACCAGTAATATTCCTTCAAATCCCTATACATCTTGGTGCTTCCCGGGTGAATGGAATACCTTGAACTATGGCTTTCATCCAAAATCTCATTTTTAAGCTCTTGAACGTTCGAAACCCAAATCCGGTAGGAGTACCTCATTATCCCTTTATCATCTTTCTCAGTATGGATCTCTTCTCCAGTCATTGACTCTCTGCCTTCATTCATTATTTTCTCTTGGCACAATCTGATCTTTTTCAATAACTCTGGCTGCATTGAGATCTCAAAAAGCTTTTCAGTTCCGGTTCCGGTTACCCTTACTTCTATTTCCATTCTCTCAAAATCCTTTATCAATTCTTCCGAAGTCGTTATCATTCTGAGTCTTTCTTTTCTACTAAGGGCATCAGCCACCACATTGGCTTTCCCCGGGTGATAAAGAATCTCACAATCATAGTCCTTGATTAGCTCTAACCATCTCCTCTGACGCATGTTGAGCTCTTTCTGCGTAAATATGTACTTGAGGCTCTTATGGTCTGTGAAAATCTCGCACTTCTCTCCATACAAGTAGTGCCTCCAAATTTTTAGGGCAAAAACTATTGCCACGAGCTCAAGGTCATGAGTAGGATATCTAATCTCGTATTCCTTCAGTTGTCTCGACGCATACGCAATCACTTTACCATGCTGCATAAGCACACACCCTAATCCTTTGTGCGACGCGTCACTATATATCACAAAATCTCCTTTTCCGTCTGGCAATGCCAACACCGGGGCCGTTACCAACCTTTTCTTTAATTCCTGAAAACTGTTCTCACATTTCTCCGTCCATTCAAACTTCTCTGTCTTACGAGTAAGTCGTGTCAAAGGGGCTGCGATCTTCGCAAAGTCCTGTACAAATCTACGATAGTAGCCGGCCAATCCTATGAAACTCCTTACCTCTGTGGGTGTGGTTGGCCTTTCCCAATTTGAGACCGCCTCTATCTTGGAGGGGTCGACCAATACTCCTTCTTTATTGATCACATGTCCTAAAAACTGTACTTCATTCCGCCAGAATTCACACTTCGAGAATTTGGCATATAACTGCTCCTCTCTGAGTATTCCTAGAGCTATCCTCAAATGCTCTGCATGTTCTGCCTCAGTCCTTGAGTAGATTAAAATATCATCGATAAAAACTATCACACACTTGTCCAAGTACTTCTTAAATACTCTGTTCATTAAGTCCATGAAAGTCGCTGGGGCGTTGGTTAATCCAAAGGACATTACCAAGAACTCATAGTGCCCATACCTGGTACAGAACGCTGTCTTGGAAATATCTTCGGGTTTAATCTTTAGTTGGTGATATCCAGTTCTCAAGTCAATCTTGGAAAAATAAACAGCATCCTTTAGCTGGTCGAACAGATCGTCTATTCTAGGTAACGGGTACCTGTTCTTTATGGTTAGCTTGTTCAACTCTCGATAGTCGATGCACAGCCTCATGCTCCCATCCTTCTTCTTAACAAATAACACTGGTGCTCCCCACGGAGACACACTGGGTCTTATCATACCCTTATCCAAAAGTTCCTGCAATTGGGTAGCTAATTCCTTCATTTCTAATGGGGCTAACCGGTAAGGTGCTTTTGAAACTGGCGTCGTCCCTGGGGCCAACTTAATAGCAAATTCAATCACTCTATCGGGTGGTAATCCCGGAAGGTCTTGTGGGAATACGTCTTCAAATTCGTTGACTACCGGAATATCTTGTAAGTTGGGCACCTCCTTCTGCGTGTCCACCACATAGGCTAGGTAAGCCTCATTTCCTTTTCGTAGCATCCTTCTGGCCTAGGCCATAGTCAAAAATTTCTGCGTCTACCTCTTTCCTCTAAATATAACTTCTTTCTTTCCTGGGATATTTAACTTAACTTTCTTCCCCTTACAGTCTATCTGAGCATCATTGCTAGATAGCCAGTCCATTCCCAAAATTACATCAAACTCCCCTAATTTAAAAGGAATCAGATCAACACTAAAAGATTGCTCCCCTATGCCTAACTCACAGGCGGGGTGAATCTGGTTAACAGGAATAATTTCATGATTGGCTATTTCTACTTGTAAGGGTTCCATCAAGGGTTTAGCCTTAAGTCTTAATTTACGTGCAAGGTCCTTTGATATAAAAGATTTAGTTGCTCCCGAATCAAATAAAACATTTGCACTAACTGAATTTAGAGAAAGGGTACCTGCTATCACATCTGAGTCTTTCATAGCATCCTGGACTGTCATGTTGAAAGTCCTCGCAGTAGGTGGCTTATTGGAGGCAGCCCTGCTGGCTCCTGAAGCTGCTGGTTTGTTCATTGGGCATTCCCTCTTCCAATGACCCGGGCATCCACACTGATGACAAGTGGTGGTTGGAATGACGGCAGGGGTTGATGAAGGGCACTTAGTTGAATAGTGACCTTCTCGACCGCACTTAAAGCAGGTTACTGGCTTTCCTTTACACTCCTCAGTGTGCATCCTTCCACAAGTGTTACAGGATGGCAATGGGGGTCGAGACTGGTTGGAATAGGACATTCTTGACTTATGGCCGCTCTGGCTCACATTCACGCTCATTGGCCGCTTAAACCCAGTGTTCTTTCCCGGTAGGGACACTGCTCCTCGATTAAATCTAGTTGGGAAGCTCCTTCTCGCGGAACCTCCACCCATGCTCATGTTTTTCCTCTTTATTCCCTTCTTCTCTCTTTCCCTCTGCATCCGTTCACTTCCGGCTTCTACAATTGTTGCTTTTTGCACCAGAGTGGCATAATCAGTAAGCTCAAGGATTGCCACCTTATTCTGAATCCACGGTTTCAGTCCCTGCTGAAACCTCATAGCTTTCTTTTCCTCGGTGCTCACGAATTCCGGCACAAACCTTGATAACTCAGTAAATTTCGCTTCGTACTCTGCTACAGATAAATTATCCTGCTTTAGCTCCAAGAACTTGAGCTCCATCTGGTTTTCCATAAACCTCGGGAAATACTTTCCCAGAAACAACTGACTGAATCTCTCCCAGGTTATAATAGCATCTGTCTCCATGTTTTTCTTGGCCTCCCACCAGCAGTTAGCCTCTCCTTTTAGAAGGTAGGTAGCAAATACAGTCTTTTGTGCCTCATCGGTACTCAGAATCTCAAAGGATTTCTCCATTTCCTTTAACCATGCCCTTGCCTCAACTGGGTCGGCTGATCCGTGGAACTCAGGTGGCTTAAGGGACTTACAAGCCCTGAAAGAGTTTGCCACAGCATTGTTATTTCCTTGAGGGGGTGGGTTGGGTTGACGTTCCAAGTTCCGCCTTAGTAGTTGCATGAACTGGCCCATGGGATCCATTCCTGGGTTTGGTATTGGTTGCTCAACCTCAGTTTGTCCTTCTTCAGCCTCTATCTCAAATCCCTCAACATCATATATTTCCTCTTCCTCTTCATACAGGGAGTCATCCTGTTCCACATAATCCTCATCTTCCTCTTCACTGTGTTCCTGGTTCCTACCGTCCCGGTTATGGCTTCCCTGGTCCTCAGATCCAGGGTTCGCCCTAGTTCCAATCTTTCTTGGCGGCATGATACTGATAATTATTTAGGGAAATTCAACGTTAGGTCACAATCATACACAACATTGTGCCTTGCACAGTTCTATAATGGGGAGAATGTATCTCGCAATTCTATTATATTATGACAGTTCTAATAAGAAGTGCAGTAATAATAATGATAAAAACAGTGATCTCGTCACTAAAGAACTGAACCGAAAGGAAACAAATATATACATAATGCGAGAAATACATAGTTTGATCTGGTCAAAAGTACAACAGTACTATAGCCATCTATCCCAAAAGTGATACACAATAGTCTATCTGTCTAGTCAGAAAAAAGGATGTTATATACAAGTCAACTATCCGGAAAATTGGCTCTTACTAAGGCCTCGACTAACTAGACAACTAGACTATCCCATCGTCAGTCCTGAACCACACACCGGAGCGGGTCAGCTCCCATACCCTTTCCATCGCACGACGGAAGATATAGTCGGCCTGTCGCCTGGAGATCCTACCATGTCTGTCCCCCTGGAGCGATCTGAGTCTCGCTTGGGACGTGAGCTCTATCCCCATCAGCTCCCTCCTCAAGGATCGGGGTATAGCAGCCCTAGTCTCATAAGCTCGGGTACGCCTACCCGCCCTCTCCGCATCCAACTCCCTCCTGGCCTCATCCATCCGGGCCTCAGCAACAGCCACTCGGGTCCTCAGTACATCCTGAACATAGTCGTGGGCTAACAAAGACTGCCTATGGGCAGGGTCGAGAGATGGTGAATCCGGAGCCGCTGGGGGTGCCTCCTCGGTCTGCCTAGGCTCGGAAGTATGGGTCTCTGAGCTGTCATCATAGGGGATCCAAGATAGTGGTGGAGGGGTAGGAGCTCTGACCACCGGGAGTGAGGGTAAAGGGGTACCAGTGTACACTACCATAGCTCCGACACGCTCCTCAGCTACTGGGACCTCATCCGGGTCCTCCTCATCTGAAATAGCAATGACCTCTGCCTCTGACTCCTCTAAGGGGTCCTCCTCATCCTCCTCTATCTCCGGCTCCTCCTGATCCTCGACATCTAGCAGTGCCTCATCATGCTCACGCTCGAACATCTCAGGGTCCTCTATCTCATGCGCCTACACATTAAACGAGTTAAGTTACTATCATGATACTTATAAGGGTTCCCGTAAGGGTTTTAACTGTCAGCGCTACTTTAAGTAGTCCGACCATGAACTTGGCAAGAGTTCTTATTATCTTTGTGAGTTTATTATTATATCGTCGCATCATCTCTGAGGTTTATAACGCTTAGCTCTGATACCATTTCTGTAACACCCCCAGATCCGGGGTCAGGGATCCGGGTCGTCACAGTCTTTCTTTCCACAATGTCACTTCACTTAATTAATAATAATTAACCTTATGCTGTGACCCCACACTAACACACACCACAACCCGTTATAGTCTCAGAGATGAAATTGAAATAAGTACAAGTCTTTGAATCCACAATTTTAAAGTTATTACAACCCAAAATGATTACTTGATAAGTTTACAATTAATTGCCATTATCTGCCACAAGTTATAATTTTACATAATTGATTCCCAAAAGTAGAAGGTCTGATCTACAGATAGATCTACCTCTGCAGCTATAGCAGCTATGATCTCAACGGGAAGGCATGGGGCGCTTCCCACGCTCTTGCGCTGGGTCTGCTTGAGTCTGGCCATCTTTCCTAACTGTTGTTGTGTGATGAAGAAATAAAGAAAGAGTGAGCATTACAGCTCGCAAGATAATATATAGTGTAAACAATAATGCAAGTATCTAAATGGATGACTTACTAGAATCCTTTATCAAGTGCAAGATAATTACTTACTGGATATAAGCAAAAACAAGGGATTAAGTTACCAAATACTTCACTATACTTATATCATTTATAAAGCTACTTGAACTACCACTGTTCAAGGTATAAGGAGCTTTCAACAGTTCATCACATAGATGAGACTACAGGACAAGATTTGAATAGATTAAATCTTTGAAGTATTATTGAAGGAAATGAAGTTATGATATACTTCATTAAGTTCCGATATATATATCCACATATATACCTTCTTTATACAGTTCCTGAAAACCTCTGTCATGTAAAGTATGAACAGAGTTTGTAACATCCAATAAATTTTTGGAAGGGAAAAGAATTGTGGCATAAACCCGATATCTTGCTGATCAGGCAAAGATACCAATAAGTAACCTTTTCTACTAGTAGATGGACGAATTCCCCACTGGTCATCACCCTGGCCGCAATAGGACCTTATGCTGGACTGCCACTCAGCCACTTACGCATTTGATGGACTCCCACTGAGCCACTTACACTTTCATGGATGCCCACTGAGCCCATGTTGCTTATGCCGACTCGATAGATGGACTTACTTCCCGAACGTTGGGTAAGTAATCAATTCATTTACCAAAACCGCAACCTTGTTGCGAATATAAAATACACCACAGAGCCGGATCCCTCTGGTTTTGAGCGAGTATTTAAATTCCCTTTAAAAGGAAGATCTTAAATATATAAGAAATGAGTTTTGAGATCCGCTCTAACTTTTTAAAAATCATTTTAAAGACTCGAAAACACTTTAAAGAGTGTTTGGAGTAATGCTGATTTAATAAAGTAAATCAGTCCCAATAAATTAGAAAATATCTGAATATTATCATTTAAATAATATTCCTTTAAAGAATAATCTTTATACAAATAATTGAAGTAGAAGTTATAAAACTTATACTTGAAATGAGTATTAAATAACCAAAGATATACTTATACGAAAGTACTATCTTTATTTGAATAATCAAAAAAATAAGTTTGATTATCGACACCTTATTCTTTAGTAAAATAAAGAATACATTTCAGAAAATAATCGGAGTCATAGGTCCTCATATGAATATTCAAATAATATTCAATTAAATAATATAAGCGGAGTCATCTGTCCTCGAATGAATATTCAAGTAATATTCATTAAATAATATAAAGTGAGTCATAAGTCCTCGAATGAATATTCAAGTAATATTCATTAAATAATATAAAGTTATCGAATAAACCTTATTCGACTAATAGTTTTACAAACTATTCATATATATATATATATAATACTCGGGTGCCTCGCCTCCCGGTTTTAGAAAAAGTTCACCTTTTGATCCCCTATACTAAGGGTATACTCAAATACCGCTTATCTCTAGCATAGGTATTATGCAACTAAAAAGCATTTGAACCAACAGATATATAAACCAAGAATACGAAACAGGCATGCATATATACCATATCACATGCTACAATATATCGCAAGAATTTGCTAATAACAAATATGCATTTATCACAAGATCATGCATATACACATATACATCACAACAACAGTTATACGGGTAGAAAACTTGCCTGAGCGACTAGGGGTTACAAATGGCTTGGGACGAGTCTGGTAACCTATAAACAACATATAAGTTGGAATTAAACCAAAGTCACTTATAAATCTATACTTTAACCAATTTTGACTTTAACGCTCGCTTTGCGCTTAACGATTCACTTAAGTCGCTCTAGTACCCTCGGCTCCACCATTTTTAATAAATTAACCATTACGAGTTTTAAGGCGATTCTTTCGCGAGTGTCTTACCAACTTCCTATTACACTTTACATAAATGTTTCATACTCTAATTAGTCCTTTAAGGTCTTTAAGCTATGTTTCAAAGTAAGGCGAGGGGTAATGGTTCGTTCGCGAAACGTCGTTACTTAAAACGGCCGTTTCTCCTAAACCGTACATCGGAATCAAACGAACCACATATCAAAACGAAGCTCGTAACATGAACTATCTAATAATGGCAATGGTCAAAACCTAGCAGGGAGTTCTCGGGTCCTAATGTTAAGAACAAAACAGCCTAAAGTAAATCGGACATTATGACGGCTATGTTTACGCGATTTCCCAAATTTAAAACACTCCAATTCAACCCACAATCAATCCACAATCACAACCCAATCAAAACTCCATCCATACTACATCATAACAGCCCCAACAACTCAACATCAATAATTTATACTTATTCTTAAACTTGAATTTAACTACACTTAAGTTCATTAATCAACAATCCAAGAACTACCACTCCAAAAACTTCACAAAATCAACTAATCTCTACATTTACAACTAGAAAACCTCTCATGAATTATAACAACAAAACTAAACCTAATTAATCAAATAAAGTTAGGGTTTGGAGGGGTTATACCTTCCTTGGAGAGTGGAGAATCAAGAGAATGGCTTGGAATCACCCTTAAAGTCCTTATCCAAGCTTAATCTAAACAAAACTTCAAGAACAAAAAATTTAGTTCTTGAAAAACACTATTCACCATCTTCTTCCATGATTTTTAGGAAGAGATTGTGGATGATTTAGGAGCTCAAACTTATAGGATATTCATAACTATGCATAAGGAGTCTTAGATAATTACCTTGTAATTTAATAAAGCTTGGAACTATGATTTTGACTTTCTTGCTTTGGAAAAGAAGAAGAAGCCGAGAGCAAGGTGAAGAAAATGAAATGATCTTTGTGTTTTGGGTGAAATGATTGTTGGTTGGTTGTTTTTAGCTTGATTTTGGTTAATTACCTTTTTAACCATAATTTTGTGTGGTTTTAAATCAACCACACCTCCTTCCCCCTTATGTCATGCTTATGTCACCTTGTTATGTCATCATCCCTTACTTGCCCTCTTCTCACTGGTTTGATGACATCATCCCCTCTAATCTCTTTGATTAGCTTTTAATTATTTGGCTAATGACCGCTGATCTGTTATACGGTTCGCTTAACTTTCGTTTTCGTTTATCGTTTGAGGGATCATACCCGGGATCTTATTACTTAGGTTTCCTTAACCTTTCTCAATACATTATTTTCCTTTTTATGATCCTCTATTAAAGTCCTTGAATTTAAATCCTTTTTATCCTGTTACCTTATACTCAATTCTTTCGATATCTGGTGGATTTCCGGGAAAATCAAAGTGTTCGGATTTGGATTCTGGCGATCTTTACATACACTTATATATCATATAGAGTACCAATAAAATCCCAGAATATCCATATAAGAACCCCTACATAGTGTGGCATGAAAAGTTTTCTTGTTCAGAAATATCAGCAAAAACACTATTCATAAGGGTTACAAAAAGTTCAAAATTTTGGGGTTATTACAATGGCCTTGCTTTTCGAGACCTTTATGGCTACAATATAGATCTCATGGCCAAGCACGTCTGGAATTTTATTTATTCTCCTCAATCACTGGTGTCAAGGTTCTATAAGCCCAAATATTTTCCGAATACCTGCATCCTTCAAGCAAAAGTAAGTCCAAGGTCCAATTTCACTTGACAAGGAATCATTACAGCGAGGAATGAAATTTTGAAAGGTTACATATGGATATTGGGTGATGGTAGTTCTGTTAACTGTACTAAAAATCCCTGGCTGATTGGAAAAGAGGATTTCATGATAGACCAATCATGCATGTACGCTGATAATAATCTGGTGGTGTCTCAATTATTCCTTCAGGGTGAAAGAAAGTGGGATGTTCATAAGATGTTAAGCAGTTTTTCGAGCACTGATACAAATCTGATCTTGGCAATGCGTATTCAAGATTTTCCTTCTGTGGATTGATTAGCTTGGGCCCATTCAACTAATGGAAAATACTCGGTCAAGTCGGGTTACCAATTATGGCATAATCAACATGTAGGATATCGTTCTGTATTGCAGTCGAGTGGTTGGCATAGACTTTGGAAATTAGATCTTCCTCATAACATCAAGTTGTTTCTCTGACGTTTTTGCAGGAATAACATTCCTGTAAGAAGTAGACTGAGCTCCAAAGGAGTTCACATTCCTGTTGATTGTCCGATGTGTGCCTCTGATGTTGAAGATCTTCGTCATCAATTCTTACAAGTTTGTTTGCTTTGGCATGTTGGAGTTCCTATGGTGCTGCTTATGTTTTGTCGACAGAGGATTCTGCTCCAGGGTGGTTATTATTCAAGTTGGAATAATGCCCTATAAAAGAGGCTTTGTTAATTGCCACCGTGCTATGGGGAATTTGGTTCTTCCGCAATAAAAAGGTTTGGGAAAATAGGGTAGTTACAGCAGATGTAGCAATGTCTTGGAGTGCTAAAACTATCTCTGATTGGAAGGAAGCAAGGGACAAACGCTCAGCTCAATTAGTAAGTAAGTCGCCTGTGATAATTTCTTCCACTATTAAATGGAAGAAGCCAGATTATGAGATTTTTAAACTGAATGTTGATGCTACAATAAAGCTGGGAGATATTTCTTTCTCGGTGGGTATAGTACTCCGTGATCACTCTGGTACATTAGTACTTGGTAAAACAATCTGCAAACCTATGGTTTCTTCTATTTTTGAAGCTGAGGCATTGGCGATTTTTGAAGGTCTTCGGTGGTTGATCTCCATGTCGTTAGATAAAATGGTCATTGAATCGGATTCATTTCTCTTGCTCAAAGCTCTGCAAAATTCGCAGGAGAGCTTGCTGGAGGTAGGTAATATTTTGAGTGCATGTCGCTCTATCCTGGATACTAAGCTGGAGTTCTCGATTTATTTTGTTTAAAGACAAGTAGATAGGGTCGCTCATGTAGCAGTTAGAATTTCCTGTTCTCTAAATTGTCAAAACGTGTTTTCGACTCCTCCAAGTCTCTTGTTGGAGCCTCTTTTGTATGACATTTCTTATTAATGGAATTCTTCCTTATTCAAAAAAAAAATATTATACTAAATAAGACAATACAAAAAATGTGTTATAAAAAATGGTCAAACATTAAAGGCCCGTTATAATTACAAGTTCACTACTCAAGCGACAAATTAGATACACCGTATAGGAGTGATTTTCTGTAACCGGTGCATTAACATGTATTCACATCTATTATCTATTATCTATTATATATATAATAGAGCAACTAGAGGGTTCATTGAGACAATTTAATAATTTGAAATTACTTAAGTACCCCTCATAAATATGTATTAATAAATATCAACATATATTAATTACATCTAGCTCATTAATTACTAATAATTATATATTTATTACTACTCCATTAATGTATATTAAGGACTTATACTTATAATTATATATATATATATATTTTTATAAGTATAGACTAGAATTATAATATATTATAATTTTATATATTTATTATTATCACATTTAATATATCATATGTAATATTTCACTTATTCGAAACTCTATTTCGAATGAAAAAAACATCGTATTCTTATTTAGATACGTATAATACCTGGATTATAATTTGAATTATTAGTTCACAATAATACATACATATACATGCATACATATATACACACATACATATATACATACATACATATATACATACATACATACATACATACATATATACATACAGAAATACATACAAACATGCATATATACAAACATACATACATACATACACATACACATGCATACAAGATATAAGAAATTAAGGTAACTAGCACAAATAAACTCAATTTTTTGTAATCGATTAACATGATATTGTCAAATAATGAATTTTATATATTTATTATTATCACATTTAATATATCATATGTAATATTTCACTTATTCGAAACTCTATTTCGAATGAAAAAAACATCGTATTCTTATTTAGATACGTATAATACCTGGATTATAATTTGAATTATTAGTTCACAATAATACATACATATACATGCATACATATATACACACATACATATATACATACATACATATATACATACATACATACATACATACATATATACATACAGAAATACATACAAACATGCATATATACAAACATACATACATACATACACATACACATGCATACAAGATATAAGAAATTAAGGTAACTAGCACAAATAAACTCAATTTTTTGTAATCGATTAACATGATATTGTCAAATAATGAATTTCCATATTATACGGTAACAATTATGAAATTAAAAAATTTTAAACACTTTCAAGTATATCTCTTGTGAAAATACAAAATTAAAAATAATTGCACATCACATCATACCACATTTTTTCAATTCTATGACATGTATACATTTCATTAAAATATGAATTATGAGTTTTGAAAATGGTTGTATCTTATATCGGCTATAAAATATAAAGGCGGAAAATACGCATACTTATAGTAAAGATTGTACACAGATGAAAAAAACTTCTCGTAACCGGAATTATTTTTTATTTCATAAGCACATATACAAATTTTATAACAATGATGTTAGATCATGCCCGTGCCTCGCACGGATTATAGAGCTAGTTTTTTTAATAGAAAAACTTGGATTCAACTCAACTCTACTCAAAAGTTTAAAATAAAAGTAATAAAATAAATTTTACAGATGACGATTGTTGTAAAGTATTTCACTCGACTTAAATACAGGAAGAAATATTAATTGACAATATTAAAGAATTTGATAGCAGTAACCAGATATGAAAACTGTTCCTCTTGCACCTAACATTGGTAATTTTTAAAATTAACCTCAATTCTTAATTATGTCAAAAAAAAACGTTCTAAATAACTAATGTTTTAAAATTTGTTACTTTTCTAAAGATTTTTCTACATCCAAGCACTAAATTCTATATATCTGTAATTAATTGACATGTTTTTAGAAGTAAAAGTAATTGCGCATACAACTGATTGTCAAGCAAATATATATTAAAATAGCTTATTCCATACCCATGCACAAATCACAGAAAAACCCTCTTCCTAATGGGTAAAAAGCAGGGTTATAAAAATCGGGAATCAAGAAAGATCGGTCGAGTTACCGATTTAAGATTAATTGAAAATTGGGGTTTAATCGGAAGGATAAATCGGAGTAAAAATCGGAGGTATTATAATATTAAATTATATTTAATATACTATTATGATTATATTAGTTATTTATTAACAAATATATATTTATTATAACATAATTTCTATAATTATTCATTTTTAAATTAATAAAATATTTTAATTTTAATAAATAATTATTTATACTGCAATAAATAAAAATTCGTAAAAATATATCTAATTTCAAATATCGAATCGATC
The DNA here is from genome assembly GCF_009905375.1 of Apium graveolens. Classification (NCBI taxonomy): domain Eukaryota; kingdom Viridiplantae; phylum Streptophyta; class Magnoliopsida; order Apiales; family Apiaceae; genus Apium; species Apium graveolens. Next base: position 177,128,884 of record NC_133656.1, on the reverse strand, counting down.
GAATACTTTATAGGAAATTAATCGGGGATTAATCAGAACTTTTTTAAAAATAGGGAATTTTTAGAACACATGTCAGAAACACAACCCTGACTCTGAACAAAAGTGAATAAGTGATGGACACTCTAATGAAAGTTGACTTGGTCGTGCAATAGGACACACACTAAAAACAAGGAAGAAGTAAAAGAAGAAAAAGAAAAAGGATATGATCAAGCTTTTACGGTAGCCACAAATAATTTTTTAGATATTTGAAGTATCTAAAGATTTCGAAGTTAATGCTTGCAGTAGCTAAAACTAGTTAATTTGTTTCTCCTCCAGGTATGTTTTTCCTTTTAAACTGTTTTTTCTTCAGTTCCTGTAGCTCTTCGCATCTTGATTTCATGCAGTATTTGTATCAGAGTTTTGTTTATTTGGCATTTCTTGTTTTATCCTGAACTACTGTTTAACTATATAACTCCATGTTCCTGATCTTAATGTTATTGGACTGATAATACTCTGTTTGCTTGAAAGAGCATAATATGCATCATGAACAAACTTAGTTATTCTGTTAAACGAATCAACGGAATTTATTGAATAAACTCCGTCAAGTAAATTGATGAAGTAACTGATTGATGGTCACTGATCGAATGGTAAAAAAACCGAGGACTATATATCTATGCTAAATTTTGTGAAAAGAATGAACAGGGAGTAGTATTTGACTAGGTTTACAAATAGGTGGAGTTGAGTTGTAATTTATATTTTGATGAATATAATGATGATGAATGGTAACCACTAAACTTACAAACCCTTGCCTGCATACCTTGATATTTATTTGGGTTTCAATCAAGATCGTAAGAATAGTTGATTGTAGGCTTAAAACACTACTTAGTACTTACTAATTATCAGAGCTGCAGAGCTTTTAATATCAGGTCAGTGGTAATTAGGTTTTTGTTCCTGGACTACTGGAATCTGATATGAGCTGATTGATTCAGGATACCGATAATAATGACAGAAGTGAGTCCTGATTCAGAAATTGAAGGATACCACCATCTTTCTATTGAAATGCCTCAACAGTCTTATACGCGGCGGGCGAGGCCGAGGCCCCGGAAGCCGTCTTCATTCTACCTCTCAGGTTAGCTTTTATTGCTTCTAGCACTATGTTGACAGACATACAAGCAAGGCACCTGTTCTCCTCTTTGTGATTAATATTGTCTTGTAGAATACCAACAACTTATAAGAAATTGCTGATATAAGTACTGAAACAAGTGCATTTTGCCACTCGTCAGTTTTAATTGGGACTAATAATAGTTATTTTCAGTTTTATTTTAGGCTGATTAACTAATTTTAACTCCTGAATTATTTTCCCAGCAAGCACTTAAAAAATAGAATATGTAATTCCATATTTTTTGCTGTTATTATCTCTAGTAAATAACTCGTGTAGGATTAACTCCACTGCCTTTCAATGTTTCTATATTTTCAACTATCAGCAAACTGAAAGGAACAAAATTATCAAGCACACTTTTAGCATCTAAGTTTTGGAAAATGGTTTTATGTGCTTAGGTTCTACTTGATGATCTTATGCAGAGGAACAAAGAGAAAATTACTTAAGAATATGTGTACCTCTTTATAATGCTGCTCTTGATGGTGACTGGCATGCTGCTGAAGAAATTATAAAAGATTGTCCAGAGGTGATAAACATGAGCATTACAAAGAAAGAAGATACTCTTCTCCACGTTGTATCATCAACAAAACACACGCACTTTGCTCAAAAGGTTGTGAACAAAATGACAGACTTGGAACTTAAAAACAGAGACGGGAAACAGCTCTCTGTGTAGCTGTAACTTCAACTGTTAAAATGGTTGACATTTTGCTGCAAAAAAATTATGGCCTTCTAGAGATACGTAAAAAAGGCGGGTTACCAATTTTGTGTGCCATTTGGTGTGGAGACAAAGACATGGTGGCGCATATCTATTCCAAGATTAATCTGGCAGAAACAAAGTGGACTCCGTCAGATAAAAAACGTATTCTGAACTCCTGCCTTGATTTGGGCCTCTTTGGTAAGCTTCAAAATTTTCTCTTTCTAGCAAGACACTAGATACGTTGAAATTTTGTTGTGTTATTTCTTCTGTGTCTATGGAAAGGTTATACTTGCGTATCGCTAATCCTATTTCCTTTGTGTTCCCGAATCTAGGATAGAAAAGAAAAAAATAGAAAATAACCAATTTTCTTTTCTCTCCTAATCTTTTCAAAAGTGGGAAGAAGATTTTGGAGACAAAAATAAAGAAAACTTCTTCCCAAATCTGCAGCTTTCTTTTCCTTTCTTTCATAAAAGTTGTTCGGGAACAAGCTGAAGAAATGTATTCTTTACATTTCTTTTCTTTTCTCTCCAAAAAAAGTTTCTGGAACACAGACCGATTGGAACTTTTTCATGTGTCGATTGGAACTGACCGATTGTTTTCTTGTTTATTACTCAGTTTTTTTAATTCATATTCTAAGTGATTAGAATATAATTTTTCAGATATTGCACTAAAGATATTAATCCACTACAAGAAAGAAAGAATTCTGAAAGCAAGCAGATACACGTGTACTAAGGTATCTGGCTTATGATCCTTCTGCATTTGATGGAACTGTGCAACCTTTTATCAGAAGACTAATAGATACAGGTTAGTTTTTGACTGGTCTATGTGTTAATTGTTATCTGTGATGTCCATGGTGGACGTGATAGCCTTCAATGGTATCTATGTATACCTTTGTAAAGAAAACAGAAAATGATACTTGAGCTATCCATGACTTGTGTGGTGGGGAAACAAAGCACATTATCCTGAAGATTGCATTAAAATTTCAGCTTTTACTTCTTCTCCCATCTGTATATTAAACTGAAGATAAATATCTGTTTCAGTACTCCCTGCACCAATACGAGGACCCACTGACAACTCTAAAGCAGCTGAAATAGTCAGGATAATGTGGAGAGAAATTATTAAGCAGAAGCATGAAGACATATTAAAACAAATTGCTGGAGATCCAAATCGGACGATAGTGGAAGGGATTCTATTTACAGCTGCTAGATTTGGCAACTATAAATTTATAACTGAGATCCTTAGATTGTATCCTGACATTACATGGGACAAAGATGACAATAAACACACAATATTTCACGTTGCAGTTATGAATCGCCATGAGAATGTGTACAGTTTACTATATGGGTTTGGCTCAAAGAAGTTGGACATAACAGATAACGATGGAAATAATATTTTACATTTAGCTGCCATAAAACCTAGTCAAAGTCGACTTAATATCGTTTCTGGAGCAGCTCTTCAAATGCAAAGAAAACTACTGTGGTTTAAGGTACATTTTCCTTGATTATCAGAATTAAAATTTTGAACACTCATCTTGCTTTCCAACAACCATGTGTAGTGTAATTGAGCACTGTACATGATGTTTGATTACATAAACTAAATTAATTTATGAAGGTAGATGTTCAAATAAGAACCCTGTTTAAATTTAAAGTGAAGTGATTTAGTTGAGCTTAAAGCACATTTTCTATACACAAAAAGTACTTGCCAGTGTTGGCTTTCATTTGACCAACAGAAATTCTCCGTGGTGGTTTTTTTTTGCTGATTTTACTTTGATTGTTGTTTGTATCAAAGTTTATTGGTTGTGCTGGTAGAAATGGATGCATAAGTTCTCTGTCAAGAATATTATTCTGCTGCATTATTTCATTACGTCAAAGTGTGTGTCCCTTCTGGGACTCAACAAATATACTTATGAATTTTTTCTATAAATACTGGCTGCCGCGGTATAACTTAAAATTTCGTGACAGGAGGTGAAAACCATGTTAAATTCAGTTGATAGAAGAAAGAAAAACAATGAAGGGAAAAGCCCCCAACAGTTATTCACTGACGAGCACGCAAAGTTAATGGAAAAAGGAGAAAGTTGGATGAAGCAAACAGCAGCTCAGTGCATGGTTGTTGCTGCCCTTATTGCCACTATTACATTTGCAGCTGCTTTCGCTTTACCTGGTGGTAACAAAGAGGATTCCGGACATCCAATATTCATGAAGAAGAGCGCCTTCATCACGTTTGTGGTAACAGACGCCATATCATTATGCACCTCTTCAACTTCCATACTTGTGTTCCTGGCAATTCTCACCTCTCGTTATACAGAATACGATTTCCTGGCATCCTTACCTGTAAAGTTGATGGTTGGACTCTTAACACTATTCATCTCAATTGCTACCATGATGATTGCTTTCAGCGCGAGTTTCTTTCTACTTTACGCATATAGCATGAAATGGATTCCTATACTAGTTACTACACTAGCTGGTTTGCCTGTTATTATATTTGCTTGGCTTCATTATCGTCTATTTTTCGACGTGATTCATACAACATTCAGTGCCAGGTATCTGTTTAGGCCTAAGAAACGCTTACTTGGCTAACAAATTCATGTTGCATCCTTGATGCCTGAAAAATTTGTTGAATAGGATTACTCTGTTCCTCTTGAAATGTACTTTTATATCTTTTATTATAAGCTAATTTACTTTAATATCTCTTTCACAATAACTATGTCAAGTTAATACCGGAAATTGTGAAGTTAGTGTGAACTTCCTTTATACTACTATTTTACCTAATCAATTTTTGTCATCTACTACTAGTAGACTAGTAGTTGTAATTATCTGTAGAAGATTATTGTAGCTGACTTTGAATTAAATGAATTGAACAGAACTGTCAGCCTCTCATAATGTTGCACATGTTCCTTCTGTTTAAACTATTCTACTTTAGATTTTATTTTATTTTCCATCTTTTTTTCATTATGTGACGCTTGATTGATTTTAGGTACAGGTGTTTTTATTAGGGGTAATCACTGTTCGGTTTAAACTGCATAATCCGTATAAACCGAACCGATATCAAACCCACCCAAATCGAAATCAAAATATGATTTGCGGCTACGGTTCTACTATTTTAAAAATCTGCGGGTTATGGATTGGTTTTGGTTTGATCCTAGCACAATCTGCTTTCAATCTGAATAGCATCAATATATTTACATACCTATATATACACACTACACACGCACAGTTTTACATTTATAATTATATAACGTAAAGTAATTATATCTTATAATCAATAATTAAATTTGTGTTAAATCTCATCAAATAATCACGAATTTATCATACATTTCAATAGATCGTGAATTGTTTTCCTTTAAAAATAATGTTGGAGACTTTTTTATTTCTTTTACATCAAACATTTATTATTACAATTAATTGATCAACATGTTATTAGATGTTAATCATTTTACAATTAATATGAGTAATATATTTTCTTATGAATGAATATATAATTATGTTATTAATTATGTAAATTGTAAGAAGAAAAGTTTAAATAGAAAATATGTTGCTTAGCATAAAAAGAAAGAAGAAATATTACTTTATTTTCCGAGTTCACTAATAAGAAATGTCGTAAACCACCAAAATTTGCTAAATCAAACCGAATAAAATCGAACAGAGTGATTTGGTTTTATCTAGTTACGAAGTTTAAATTTTTTCAAAACCGCAATTATGCGGTTTGAACCGAAACCAAACCAGACCGCAATCAGATTTTTATCATGTATTTGTATATACTCCCTCCAAATATATACTATTGTTTACTATGCCTACATGCATGTGAATATAAATTATACTTTCGTAATTTATTTTTGAATTATTCTATTATTGTAATTTAAACATCAAATTTTTATTTAGGAAAAAAAATAAAAATTATTTACGAAACTATACTTTAAACGAGTATTAAAATGCATATCGAACCTTGTAAAGGGACAAATGGAGTATTATTTTCAAGTTTATTTTATGTAAATTATTACTTTTACTTTTACTTTTTGTTTTATTATAATTAAAAATAGAATGAAATAAAAAATTTCATTTAAATTAAGAAATAATTTTTTCACCAATGAAGCAATACAACAAGTTCACATTGTCATAATAATTTTTTTTCATATTATTATACAAACAAATTGATTGATCCTCTTGGGAATTTAGTCAAGGGATCCACCATCATCCTTCACGATAAGCCTGATGACCTGTGTTTGGACGATAATAATTGGGAAAAAGACATGAGTTTTGGAAATGAATTGCTAATAACAACTATTTTTTTTGTCCCATTAAATTTTATACATTATTTTTCGGCACGTTTTTTAATACTGTTTTAAGGCATAATTTCATAATATTTTTTTTTAAAATAAAAATTCTGAATAAAAGTTTCATGTTTAAATTTTTATTCATTTTTTAAAAAAAAAATATTATGAAATTATACTTTATAAAAATCTCGAAATACGTGCAAACAGTACATGTATAAAATTAACGGGACGGAGAGAGTAGTTTATTTAAATTTTACACCTTTCACCATTTTGCAATTGTTATTATTTGTTGACACGGATTTTAGTGTACGTTGAATGCACTCGATTTCTAATAAACGCTCGAATTTTAATATATCGTTTGAATAATATTTTGATTTGCTAACTGCTAACTTTTCGTAGAATTTGTCAAGTAGGCATCAGTTGACCCTGATATTTAGTTATAACAAAAGATAAGTGGTTTGAGTTACTACATTATAAATGCTTCATTTAAAATTAATATTTTCATACTTTTGTTCTGATTGAAAATTAAAATTCCAACTATTCTTTGGAGATCCGTGTAAAATATATCAAGCTTAATCAGTGGATTTTAGATTTTCTTCACGTTTCACGCAAAATGTATCAACATTCAACACTACTTTCGTGATTCTATCAGGTTTCCTAAAATAAAGTTTTGTAAAGCCCAATTTTTAAGTGAACATGAAAAAGAAATATAATATGTAATGTTTTAAAAATCTTCCAATTTTTAAAAATTGCCAATAAATTATTAAAACATTACATATTATATTTTCTTTTTCAGCAGAAAACAAGTTTGGCTTGGTAAATTATAAATCTATACTCTTTATTAATAATCTTTATTAATAAACGAAATCATATATTATTGGTGCACAAAAGTACTGAAATACTAAGTACCAAATTTTGATACTTACCGAACGTAAATTGACTTTTATTCTATCTAAATTTTATTTTTATTAGTTGTTATTTATCCAAACGTCTATTTATTTTTAATTTTAAAAATATTTTCTTATCAATAACTAGGTAATATTAAATAAACTATATTGAAAAAGCTAATTATAAAATAATTATTAAGCGAAATCATGTTTTATTAGTGCACAAAAGTAGTGAAAGTATCAAAATACCAAATTTTGGTACAAGCTGACTTCTATTATATCTAAGTTTGTTTTTAGTTAGTATTTATTCAAGCGTCTATTTACTTAATTTAAAAAATATTTTTTTATGAATAATTAAGTAATATTAATTAAACTTAAAAACTAATTCTATTAAATTTTTTTATGAAAAAACTGATTATAATATAAGCGAAACCATATTCTATTAATTTTTTTTTTATCAAATCTCGGTATTCATTAGAAAAATTATATAATTATTTTTAAAATTTTATATAATTAAGTGCTAATTAACACAAAACGACTTCTACCCTCTTTATAATTTGTTTTCATATTAATTACTATTTATGTTTTCACATTAATTACTATTTATCGTTCATCCAAGTATCGATTTACTAAAAGCTAACATGTTAGATTAATATAACAAGTAAAATAGTTAGGTGCATAACTATAATTATAACTAAATTTATAAGCCATATTAGTAAAAAAAAGAAGAAATTATAAGATGAAATTCCATAATTACACTTGAATTTGATTTTCTTAACTAAACAATTTAATAGAAGTTATTTATTAATTTAAATATGTGTTTCGCATTAATTTTATACAAATTATAACTAGAAAGACTAATATATTAACTAGTACTAACTTTATACCCGTACAAGAATAATAATTATTTTTTTATAATTTTTATAAAATATTTATTCTTAATTTAACTAAATTTTATATGATAATTTTATTTCATAAATAAATTTTATATTTTTTGTAAATAATTTATTTTCCAAAAAGGAATAGTTTTTGTACTAATATATTTAATTATTATTGTTTTTCTATATTTGACCGTGATAAACCTAATATAACATTTGTGTAAATTTTATTTTATTTCTTCGTTATCCGAATTTTTTATATTATAAATTTGTAAAGAGAATATTTTAATCATATCACGTAATATATTTTCAAAGTTTTTTTTTATTTATATATTTTCTTTTGGGTGAAAAACCAAAATACCCGCCATTTGGGAAGAAATGCCCAAAATACCAATTGACGGTACTGTGCGCGCAAAATACCGAATACGCATGTGAGGGATGCGTATTCAACATTTCATATTTTTACAAAATATACGCATGTTCAACACACGCATTCATTTTTTGTATTTTAGTGAATACGCATGTTGAACATGTGTATTCTTCTTAAATCAAAAAATGAATACGAATGTCACACATTTTATTAAAATTTGAAAGGTTGACTATACATCCCTAAAATGCGTATTTCGTGGATATTTTGGACGGTTCACGCGCATGTGGGCATTTTGGGCATCTGAAAAAGTGATGTATTCTGGGCCTTCTTTATTTTCTTTTCTTAATCTCGTGGAGTTTGATCAAAGATTGAAAAGTTGTTTAGGTTTGCATCTTGTCGTGTTTGTAACAATATTTTATAATTTTTCGCTTTTAGAAATGATTTTTAAAAAGACTTCGCATTTTATTGTTATTGTACTTTTAAATATATTTTATTATTTTTGTATTTCAATTTTAAATTGTAATAATCATTTTGAATATTATGTTTCTTCCTATTTTTATGTTTATATGATTCATGTACTCTAAATTTTTTAAAAATAAATAGTAATTTTCTTTTTTACAAAATAAAATAAAACACATGTACTATTTATACCTAAATATAATCTAAATGTGTTCTTCATAAGATAAAAATTAAAATTATTTATTCAAAGTGAGACCGCCCTCTGTTTCTTCCGTTTCTGCTCCTGCCTACCGGTTGCCGGGGGCTTCCGCCGGAACTTCACCGGTGGTAAGCCCCAAAACTTTCCTTTTCTTTGATTTTCCTTATTCCTTTCAATAAAAATCGAACCAAAACCAAATATTTAGAATTTATTTCTCAGATCTATCTTGATTTTGAGTCCGATTCTACAAACAAAAATTACCTGTAGATTCAAATCCTCCTCCTTAACATCATACCAAAATTTAGAGTCATTCCAAGGTATTTGAATTTTTTGGTTTAAGTCTCGTCTATTGACGTGTGTCTGGATTGTCCCCCTTTTGTTGGAATGTTGAAGTATGTTTTTTGGATGCTTGTTTTTGTTTTGTTCCTGGCTACTTTGAAAATGATTTATGTGGTTTTGTGGGAGATCTGTTTTTCGTGCATTGAATTTGGGCTGGTGCCGAATATTACAAGAGCTTATTTTTCACAACTAAAATGTATTCATCTTTTGACATATTTCACCATCGACTTGTCTATAGCTGGTTTTTGGCATATAGATAGCTTGGATGCTTCTGAACATTGGGCTACAGGTGGAGCGTATCTGAAGGTCATTTGTGATATTACTAGTTCCAGGATTGGTGCAGGTATGATCGATCAGGAAGCCATTTTAATATTTTTTCATTCAAAGAATCTTGAAATTCATGATGTTAAACAGTCTAAAAACATAAGCGACTATTTGCTTAGCTCGGTTATTTGTTTAATCCCGGCTTTGTTTTTTTCGATGGGAGTTTTGTTCCTATTGAAATTAAGTTATAATTTTGGTTGATGCAATTTATAAAAAGCATTTTGTCAAAAAAAAAATTATTTATTCAAAAATATTTTAAATTAAACTTAACCAAACATGTTTTCAACAAAATAATACCATTTTAACCCCATTTGAGTTTGTTAATTTTTTCTCACATATATATAATTTTTATTAAAATAATTGTTGCTTGTATTTATAAATATAAGACTTTAAATATTATTTTATATTATTTAGGAGAATATAATTGTAGTTCAATTCTATTCAAAAATATTTTAAATCAAATTTAACCATTGAGATTTTTAACAATAATACCACTTTAACCCAGTTGGTTAATTTTTACTCATATATATATTTTTATTAAATAATCGTTGATTGTATTATGCATATGACTTTTAATATTATTTTATATCATTTAAGAATATATAAATATATTTAGCAAAAAAATTAAAAAGTATATATAAATATAGTTCAATTTCTTAATTAATTACCTATAATATTTATCTATACAAATTATTAAATATTATAATAGTACAATACAATAAATGAAATAAATATTGTATATATTATATCTATACCTTAGCACTCTTTAAATTACTAAATTACTAACCCTTATCTCAATGAAATAAAGTGATAAATGATCGATTTTTGATAAAATACTAATAGATATCTCAGTCATTTTTTTTTCATATTTTCGAAATTTACTACCATGATAAGTATAGTAGGAGAGTAGATTGAAAGCTCGAAACCATTAAATTTAGTAATTAATAATGAGACTGATATTGATGTTTGGATTTGAATTTTCTTTAGGCATTATTGTTGGAGTAGATGATGATTAGAACAGTTGAAAACAATGTTGCACAGTTGTCCGAGACCTACATTGAACATGATCATTTAAGTAACCAACAAATATAATCGAGACTCTGCATTCATGAATTCTATATATTCACAAAATTATCTAAAAATCCGAAGAACTCCAAGATCATACTTGCAGTAGCTAATTGTGTAACCATTACTCGTAGTAGGTGTGTGTTCCAACATTCTGTCATCTTAAATTCATTCCATACAGTGATGATCATGATTGTTTTTGGATACAGGTAAAAATGGCGGAAACAAGTAGGAAATCGACTACTACAGATGTCGAAATGGAACAGAAGCATCAGCATTCTATTCAAATAAGTTCACCGGCTCCACCACCACGACAGCTGCCCCCTCCACCTCCACCTCTGCCGTTGAAGTCAAGGAATCACCGCAACCTTTGGGGTAAGCTTTTCTTGTCCAATGTTAACTGATTAAATTGAACTGCATCTTAATTTTTTGCTAATTGATTTACATGTATAGCACATTTTCATTAATAAATTTTGCAAGAGTAGCTAGAAATATCTCAAGTTTTGTAAGATAAGCAGGTTTTTAGAATGTGTGGATGATATCTAGTAGAGTAATTTCGTCAGGTTCTTAAATTTTGAATGTCACGCTTTAGAAGACGTCGTTTTTTTACGTGACGGAATATTGATAATGAAGATTGATTTCGATTACAAGGTATCATCGGGGAAAGAAAATCAAATAATCAACAGAAAGATAAAAGCAGCCATCATTCTATCAAAATGCCCAAGGCACCGCCCCAGGCACCGCCGTTGCCACCAAAGTCTGGTCCAAAAAAGCCTTCAATATTATACCTCTCGGGTAAGTTTTTGTAATTGACAAAAATAAATATGGCCTGCACTGCACAAGTAAATCGATTAAGTTTGATTTCGATCAAATATTGTTTCGTTGCCACAATTTTATATAATCTTTATTAGTTAATTGTTATTGCTGGTCATCTTACAAGGTTCTGCTGTTTGATATCTATGCAGAGGAGCAAAGAGATAATTACCTTAACATATGTGTTCCTCTGTACAATGCTGCAATTAAAGGTGACTGGCATGCTGCTGAAGAAATTATAACAGATTGTCCGGAGGTGATAAACACCAGCATTACAAAGAGGCAAGATACTGTTCTTCACATTATATCATCAACAAAACACACTCACTTTGCGGAAAAGCTGGTGAAATTGATGGCAGTTGAGGACTTGGAACTTCAAAATGGACTGGGGGAAACAGCTCTTTGCTTAGCAGTGGCTTCAAATGTTAAGATGGTTCACATCTTGTTGAGGAGAAACAGTGGCCTTTTAAGGATACGTAAAAATGGCGACTTGCCTTTCATGCTTGCAGTTCGATATGGAGATAAGCACATGGTGGAGTACATATATTCAAAGACTAATATAGATACCGAAAAGTGGTATTACATGGATCAGAAACGTATACTTGAATCTTGCCTTTCGTTAGGCCTATTTGGTAAAAAATTAACTCTGTCTTGCTAGTACAAATTTAGCCAGTAGCCATCATTTTATGTCAATTGATCAACTATCCCAAAACCTTGAAGTGTTTTGAAAAGCAACTAGGTGAATCTTTTACAATATCTTAGGCTTCTTCCACACATGATTTCTGTTTAATTATACAATAAAATGTATTACATGTTATATGATCATTTCTTCAGGGTGCGTGTGAGTGGATAGGCTTGTGTTATAACGTGCTACTGATTAGGAAATTAAAAGATGTGTGTCATGTTACTGGAGGTTTTAGACGGAGGTCTTAATTAGATCATATTCCTCCTTGGTAATATAAACCTTTATGTCCTAGTTAGAGACTGTAGTAGTATTGAGTTTATCAAGTTTCAAATGACCTCCATAGTGCCATATTTAGTTAGGCATAAGGTTTAGTTAGATCTTTTAAGTCTTCAATAATGTGCATATCTTAAACCAAACACCCCTTTGGTAAGGCTTCCATAACCAAAGCAGGTTAGATTAAGGCTTGCATTCAGATTCTAGGGGTTTCCTTGTGATTAAATACTCTGTTCAAGACCTAGTTTTTTGGGAAGTAGCAATATGCCAATTGTGAGTGGCTATTGTGGAAGATATCACATATAAGCACAAGCATGTCATTTTTGTTCTTTTTAGTTGAATGGAAGTTGTATGGGTAAATTAAACCTGCTAGACCAAACCACGTAAACATTGTGTGTTCTTGTTATTTATTTGTAAAATTAGCATTGAAGTGAAATTTCCTAATTTCGCAGATATTGCACTAAAGATATTCACACACTGCAAGGATGATCATAAAATTGAAACTGATATACTAGGGTACTTGGCTAATAGCCCTTCTGCATTTGATGGAACAACACAATCTGTTATTAGAAGACTCTTGCATACAAGTAAGTTCCTCTACTGGTAAATGTGTATGTTATTGTTTGTTATCTACTACTGGTAGGTTTGAAGTGTGAAGACACACCGCCCTATGTAATGTATAATCATTTCAAAATTTTATTAATTTTCTTCTTTAGTACTCCCTGGAAGCAACGATAACTCAAAAGTCGCTGAAATAGTCAGGTTAATATGGGGGAAGATTGTTAAACAGAAGTATGAAGACATATGGAAACTAGTTTCTGGCCAGTCATCGAATGAAAAGGATGAAGGGTTTCTATTTGCAGCTGCTAGATTGGGAAACTATAAATTCATAAGGGAGCTTCTTAAATTGTATCCTGACATTACATGGGGAAAAGATGGCAACAAACATACAATATTTCACATTGCAGTTATACATCGCCACGAGAATGTGTACAATTTACTTTATGACCTCGGCTCCAAGAAGTTCGCGATGAAAGACAATGATGGAAATCATATTCTACACTTAGCTGCCACAAAGCCAGCACAAAGTCGTCTAAATATTGTATCAGGAGCAGCTCTTCAGATGCAAAGAGAATTACTATGGTTCAAGGTACATATCCCTTGATTCTTGGAAATTTACATTGTCTGTAGTTTTACTGATTAAGACTGTTATTTAACTACGTGTGATGCATGTGCCTATTCTTAATTTTGTACCTTGACAGTTTAGTTTTTCTAAACAAAGACTTGTATCAATTAAGTAAATAGTTGTCTGACGGGTAACTTAGTATTATAATATATTCTAGTTAATTTGTTTACAAACTGCTATACTAATTTAAGTTGTAAACTTGTAATAGGAAGTACAAACTAGGGTAAGTCCAGCAGACAGACGACAAGTGAACAATGAAGGGAAAACTCCTCAAGAATTATTTACTGAACAGCACGCCGACTTAATGGAGAAAGGAGAATCATGGATGAAGGAAACAGCATCGCAATGCATGATTGTTGCAGCCCTTATAGCCACAATTATGTTTGCAGCAGCTTTTACTTTACCAGGCGGTACCAACGACGACAACGGGAAGCCAATATTCGGGAAGCGGAGAGCCTTCATTGTGTTTGCAGTAACAGATGCAATATCATTATGCACCTCTTCAGCTTCCATACTTGTGTTCTTGGCCATTCTCACCGCACGTTATACAGAAAACGATTTCCTGGTATCTATACCGATGAAATTGATGGTTGGACTGGTAACACTTTTTATCTCAATCACTACCATGATGATTGCCTACGGCGCCAGTTTTTTCCTACTTTACCCAAAAAGTATGAAATGGATTCCAGTTATAGTCACTGTGTTAGCTGGTCTTCCTGTTATTTTGTTTGCTGGGCTGCAGTTTCGTCTACTTTTTGATGTGATTAATTCAACATTTAATTCCAGGCATCTGTTTAGGCCTAAGAGACATATGCTTTATTAGCAAATTTTCATAATGCATCATTGATCACTTGATTATTTGTTTCATTGATCTATGTTCATAATGCATCATTGTAGCAATCAGCACCAAATAAAGAAACTACCATTTGTACGTGAAAACAACGGTCATACTCAAACAGATTACTTCTTAGTTGATTGATTGTGTTGATTATATGTGCAAGGTAGGTATCCAAGCCCAGTGACGAAAGACTTGTTTAATACATCATGGTATGCCTTAAAATTGTGTTGATCGGGTGTTAACCTGTATGTATTTGCTAAAATAGAAGCATTCTTGGTGAATATTATCAGGTAAATGAGCTAGTGGGTCACTGTATAAATACCAAAATTTTCACTTAGGTCACCGGCCCAAAAAACTTTTCATTCACATTATTGAATTACATAAAAATTTTAATCATATTATTAAACTCCAAAATTCTTGCACGACCTTTAACATGCGTTGACTATTAACGGAGATCCGTTAAACAATCTGAAAACTTTCAAATTGGTCTCTGAGTCGTAAAAAAAAATTTAAAAATTTAAAATTTATTTTTTTAACCAAAAAAATTATTTTTAGAAAACAGATTATTATTATATTTTATTGAAATAATTGAAATATACTCACACAAAAATAAAAATTTTATTTAATTATAAATTTAAGAGGTATAATTTATTTTAAAGTTTTCTTATATGTAATTTTTTTGGGTAGATTTTTTTATTCTCAATAAGTTCCGTATTTTAAGTTTGTCCAGAAAATATCATATTTATGGATAAAAAGATTTAAAACAGATCTTAGCCTTCTCTGAAATAAAATCGAATATTTAATAAATTTAATTGGTATATTTTGTTTTAATTTTTTTTTAAATTTTAATCACTTAAAACAAATCGTAAAAAAATTATCGTAAACCAAAATTTATTGATTGTGAATTTTTTGAAAATATTTTTTCATTCTCTGTAAGTTTTCAGAATTAATTAAGGTGTTATTATTCGGAAAAAAATAAACATTCAAAAATTTTATTCGTCAGATACAAATTATCGATATTGAAAAAAATATCAATGAAATATGTTATTTAATCAATTCAAATTTTTGAAAAAATTATCTAAATTTCTCTTTTTTAAAAAAAAATAACTTTTTGAAAAAAATAGTCGGTAACCTAATTAAAAATGATATAAAGTCACGAATTCGATAATAAACTTGATGTCACATCAATTACATGTCAATTTTCCGTTAATCAACTTAACGGCACTAACCTATTTGAAATATTTTTATTGTTTAAATATTTGACTGAATTTTTTTTAGGTTAGATAATTTAAGTGAAAATTTTGGTATTGTACAATAATGAATTATATCTTATATCCAAAAATCATCAGGGCAATAAACACGACTTATTTTGTAAAAAAGATGATTTTATACTTCATATTTGTCCAGTAACAATAGAAATTGTAAGGGGGTGTGTAGTTTGTCAAATTATTGAATCCCAATTATAGTGCTGTCACAGTCTAATCATCAAATGAAGTGGGGGCAACCTCTGATAAAAGATTAAAATTATTTGGTACACTCACAACAACTTTGCAAGTAGGGACGATACGTGGGGGCCGAAGTAGACAAATCTCATGCAATCAGTGACGTTCATTGGTGACGTTTGGTTAAAAGAAGGAATTGATCACTAAAATTTTTATGGTTAACAAACTTATGCTATAAATTAAATAGATAGATGAAGTACGTAGTTAATATTTTATTAATTTTTTATTCAAGAAGAAATTACTCTTTCTACAATTAAACTCACGCACACGAGTCTAATTTCTGATATCTCTTGCAGAAATAAAGATTTCGACTAGTGCAATATTTCTTGGCAGGAGAAATTATTCTTATTATTTAGCAATTTGTTTATTGTTTTTAACCAAATTTATTTTGAAGCATATGATACACAATCTCCCCGTTTGATAATGCTGGTTTTTTGCTCAAAGGCTGTGTGTTTGGTAAATTTTAAAAGCTGCCGTCTAGAAAAGCGATTTAAATTTAAAAGTTTTTGTTAACAAAATCATATTCCACATGCTTTTGAAAAAAATTGCTTTTGCAAGAAGTTGCTATTAGTTTCACAATCAAACCTTCTAAAAAATATTATTTTTATATATTATATCTCAAAATATACATAAATTAAAAAAATTACGGAACAATTATTTAATTTTCCTAACAGTACTTTTTTACCATTACTAAGTTTGGTTAGTTGACTTGGGTCAACCCTATATGTAGTCCTTATCCCTTCTTTAATTATCTTTTGAGTAAATTGCAGTTTGCACCCAGTATCTTTGGGTGTTTTCTCACTATGGTCCCAAACTACGTTTGTTGACAATTTGCACCCCAAATTTTAAGTATCCGTTCAGTTTGCACCCCTTCAGCCATTTGCCATCCAAAATCACCGTTAACGTTAGTACTGACAGGGGTAAAATTGGTAATTAAACTAAATACATCTACTAGATGTATTTTTCAAGTTATGCCTTGTGTGTAACAGCTTTATGACTTATTATTACTCACTGACTATTTATATCATGTTTGATTTCATATGATCAGATCTGGCCTTTCTATTCCACATGTTCTTTCTTGCTCGATATTGCAAACTTCTTGAAGAGAACTCTTTTAGGGGAAGGACTGCGGATTTTTTTTTCATGCTTTTTTTTGCAGTCTTTTTTTCATAACCAATTATGTAGCTTATATTCCTTTGGCAGTTTTAAGCAAGTTGTGTATTTCCCCCAATCAAAAGGTTTTTAGGTCAATAAATTACCCAAGGCCGTCAATTATTTTGTTCCAAAATAGACGATGCATCATTTTTGTATTTCCTTTTCAAAGTAGTGATGCTTTGTCAAATGGTTCATACATTGTGACTGTCAGACGTTTATCGATTGATGAAGAAATTGTGTCTTAAAAGTTGTATAAAGTACTAGACAACAGGTCCTGGGCAATAAACATTGTGACTTAGATTGGGGGTTTTAGCATATGTTGACTAGGTAGAAAAACTAATCCTTTTCTCTATTCGCGCAACGTAGAGTATTAGACAAATAAGCTTGCTTTCTGTTTTTCTTTAGGAGTTCAGTAAACAGAAAACTCCCTGTTTCCTGTTTGAAATACTTATCGAGATGCTCCATAACGATAATGGTGTTAGCTAGAATTTTTTGCTCAACATTAATTGGTTCTCAATAAGCTATTTAGCTATAATCAGGATTTTTCTCCTGACTAAGCTTTGAAAAGCCATTATACATACGCTCTTTGCTGCAGGTTCTTCTAGGGTTCTCTGTCCTTGTTGGTGCCGGTACGGATTGACTTGCTGGTAAGTATATCACATGTTACATATCTGATGCATAATTGTAGTATGTGGTCCACACTGCTTAAGGTTTAGGAGTTGAACCTACAATGTCGAAGATGTGTGAAATTTTCCTATTGCAATTTAACTGAAAGCCACTGTATCCGGAGATCGTCATGAACTAGTTTTATTTTCTTCCTTTTGTGAAATTGTCAGGATAGCTGATTATAGCCTAGATAGTATAGTAATAGTATGGTCAATACAGTATTGTTGTCTTAGGAAGGGCAGGTTAGTCATTTCCATATTGTAAATGAAATCGCAAGTATTTAGTACCACTAAATACTATGTATTTAGTTTAATTACCAATTTTACCCCTGTCAGTACTAACGTTAACGATGCTTTTGGATGGAAAATGGCTGAAGGGGTGCAAACTGAACGGATACTTAAATCTTGGGGTGCAAATTATCAATAAACGTAGTTTGGGACCATAGTGAGAAAACACCCAAAGATACGGGGTGCAAACTGCAATTTACTCTTTATCTTTTTCACACTCTAACAACTATGAATCCATGATACTTGTATAATTGTGTTTATGAACTATTTAAGACATTGTCTCGGCTATTTAAGTCACCACTCATGACTTCATATTCATCACTCCACTTCACTTTGTAAAACACTTGGAGCACTTCTAGTGTAACAAGGTACCTTCAATTTTTAAACAGATCTTGTTTTTATACATTTAATTTTGTTTTAGTTTGTTTCTAGTAGTAATAAACTTTTCTGTTATTCAATTAAGTTTTGTTTTACTGGTTTCAGTTCTAATTCTCGAAAGAAGCTCAGAAAGCAGAAGACTTAACATGGGCAAGGACTCGAAAAAGGACGAAGGAATTGATGTAAAAGAAATTCATATGAAACTACTTGATGATCTTGTGAATATAAATTCCCTAATGACTTTGGCTGTATTTGTGGGCTTATCTCTTGCTACACCAAACACACGCAGCCTCGACTCGAGAAATGAGTGTCATGCAGGTCCTAAAGAAGCGAAAATGCTGATTCTCTACGAAGTTATAGCGTTTTCTTGCTTCTTCTTGTCAAGCATGCTTGCCAAGGTACTTAAGCTTCATCTCTACCTCGACGGGGCAGACGATAAATATACCTTCACCAGTGAAAATATCGATTTGAAGGAATTGATGATAGCATTGTCTGCATGCGGCTCAACTGCTGGGATAGTTTCGGTGACACTTTCGATTGTGAAAATTATTGAAGTTCGAATTGGATTGCTGTCATGCGGGTGCAGAGAATCCACTGCTGCCGTGTTGTGTCTTGGCATACTTGTTGGTTTTGCTTTGGTTATTTATGTTGTGTCAATGGCTATTGCTATTTACGCTTCTTTTAAAAGTGATCATGCTAAGGATAGAGGAAATGCAAACGCAAAGGGCGAGGTTTGTTTGGACGAAAAGTACCAATTGACTCAAGGTTCTGAATCAATGGTCTAAAAAGGTTTAGCTATAAGTATTTCATGAATTTAGTATCAACTACTTGGAAAAACCTTGGGAATGTTGTGTATCGTTGACAGGTAGTCAAGAGTGACCAGCCCTCCAAATAAAATGTTTAATTTTAGGAGGGACTTTCATCTTCCACACATACTTCCACCATGATTATTTTCATCGATGAGCTCTGATTCAAGTGGTGCGTACGATCAAGGTTTTATTCATCTCCAACATATAAATTGTTAGGTGTGAGATTTTTCACTGGCGAGTATTGTTTATGACTTATGACCTCGCATGTATTGCAGTTGTCATTTTCTGTAAAAAAAAGAAAAAAGAAAATTAGGATATATGAAGACGATAGAGTTCATAAAAATATCAGATGCTACAATGCCCTACCACAACCCAAGATAAGCTAAAATGACAGAGACGGGGGTGGTCAAGCTTTAAAAAAAGTTAAAGTTATGAAATTTGCAAGTGCGACCGATAAAGATAGTTAACATGGAACTAGTTTCATGCACGGCAACTTGAATACGGATACATTATACTGCTTAATTAGACCCTTCACATGCCCTCCCAAAACCAAATTTTGATTTTATGTTAAAATAATCTGTTATTCTAAAATTTTGATGTGTTAAATGAATATCACAAAAAAAAATCTTATATTTTTCAACATTACGAGATGAAAATCTCAAGAATTATCCTGTCAGGGACAAGCCCAAACTATTGAAGTGCCTAAACCCACTCAACTAGCTTAGGCCTAATGATCCATATTTTGTATAACTAATTAATATAGAATCATAGAGTATAATATGCAAGTTAAAAATGAAGTAGCTGGTAAGTAAAACAATAATTCATCTACTTTACTGTTGAAGATATGACTATGCAGTGAGTAGAATACCAACCAAAACATGCACGAGAAGACAGAAGGAAGCGGGCTCATGAATTGAAATTTAAATGCTTCTTTCTAGACAGCTCCGTATGAATGGGCATCTAACAGTTGAATAGTGCTAGTATAATTGTAGTTAGAGCTCATTAAACGAGCGGTTTGGCTCGGCCCGTTTGCAATTTGGCTCGTCAAAATTCGCCTAATTTGGCGCGCCAACGAACGGTTAATTATTCGGCACAAACCGTCAAGTATAACGAATTGAACGATTAATATTTTCTGCAACCGGAACCGGACCGGCCCGAACCGGTTAATTCGCCAACTAACAGACAGAGAATTACACGCGAATTCACGGTTAACCGGCCCGCAAATTATTCGTTGGTCGCCAGCGATTGAGAAGATTTTATGTTTTTTTATATTACAGCAATTGTGATTCATTACAATTTACAGCTAGAGATTACAACAGCTTATTAAAAAAAAAGAAATATGTTTATGCAGTTATGACTTATGCGTGCAACATGCATGGTCAAAGAAAGAAGTCAGCATAAATATCATAGTGTTTATGCAGGCGGAGCGGTTAACCGCCTACCTACTAGGTTTCTTTATTCTAGTTTAATCAAATTATTCGTTTCTTAATCGCCTATTCGTCTGAACCGTTTTACTCGGTTTATTCGCGTGCCGTTCACGAGTCCTCAAATTCTGAAATCGGCCCGACACGGCCCGGACCGTATATCCTCACGTGTCGTTCGCGATTTCAGTTGTCAACAAACCGGCCCGTCCAAAATTCGGCCCGGCACGCTCAACTCGTTCGTTTGGTCAGCTCTAATTGTAGTCCCATAATGACTTTGCATGTCTCTTTAACAGAAGTACCATGACATAAATGGGGAAGGGCTGGAGGTGCCCAGCAGTGCGGTCCGGATTTATTACGGGTTGGAAACGCGAATAACAAGCACTGAATCGACACTGGAGTTGTGCGAATCAGACCGGGCCGGTCTCGAGCCAAAGGTCACGGACTCATAACCGGCATTGGGCTCACGAGCCATGCGGGCTGAGGTTGAGCCGTGCGGGCTGAGCCGTGCGGGTTCCTGGGTTGCATTCCTTGTTGACAAGTTGTGGCCGTGGTTGGTCCACGTACCTACTACAAATCAACATACACCAGTTTCTTTCTTTTTGCACAATACATATGCACCACAACACCAGTTAGTTTATATAAAATCAGATGATTTCTGAAAAAACATAACCATTACTTCTGTGTATACTTTTGTTTTGTTTTTTTTTTATTTTTATTTAAAAGTCAACATCAGACTTTTATATTAAATAAATTTAATTGTAATCCATTAATTTTATTACTTTAAGTTTTTGGTTAAAAGAGGACGGTACCTCTTGTAAATTTTATTAATTTAAAAAACTTATAAATGATGTGAGAGGACTCCTCTCTAAAAAACGGAACAAACCGCATCAAACATTAAAAAATTATAAATTAAGTAAATAAAAGAATATTAATAAAAATAACATTAACTATTTGTTCTAGAGTTGTTGTTCGCTAGTTGAGATTCCAGATTCGGATGAAGTATCCATTATCATCCATGGTTCGTATTCATCATCTGAATCTTCTTTTCTTCCTTATTGTCTTTCTTCGGCTTGATCCCAATCTTTTTTGCAAACTAAAATTTTTACAACGTCTAGCGCAAGACTCAATCTCTTCTCATCTAACACTCTTCTACCTGCACTAAAAGCGGACTCAGACGCAATTGTAGAAGCCGTGACAACTAAAATATCCTTTGCAATTTTTGCTAAAACCGGAAATTGTAACTCATGATTCTTCCACCATATTAGTATATCAAAATCATCATTTAACTCATAACTATATGAAAAAAATTTGTTAATCATACTAGTGGCAGAAGAAGGTACGGGAGATGAAGTGGAAATTCTACATTTTGTTTTTTTGGTTATTATAGAAGAAGTAATACTACTAAACCTACAAGAAGTATTACTACTCTTCGGTGGTATGGTACTTTGAGTTTTTGGAGCATACATATCTATAAAACGAAACAACAAATTTAAACAATTATTTACATATAAAACATGATCATATGAAATTCATAACACTGCATGATAATGTTCTAACATATTTTCTAAAGCTTCCTTCCTAACACCGAGATCAAGAAGACATGCAATACCATAAATATAAGGAAATTCGGTAAAATATTCAATCCATTTAATTTTCATATCCTTAATAATATCACTAAAATTATCATGTTCTTCGTATTCCTTTAAAGTAGTAACAATACTAACACATTCAATGATACAATGATGTACATTTGGTTCATAAACATAAGAAAAAACTTTAGTAGCATGTGTAAAACAGTAAAGTATGTCAAGTACAGTAGATGCTAATTCCCGATCATACTCAGTAATAATTCCTCCTTCATATTGGTGAACTGGATCGTCCTTATATTAAGAGGTAATAATGGGTTTATATTTAATTGCTTCAACAAGTAATTTATAAGTCGAACTACATCTTGTAGAACAATCGATACCCTATTTTTTGGCCTTAGTTCATTTTTTTACACAATTTCTTGTACCTAGACCTATATTTACCCGCCAAACGTAGATACTTAATTACCATTCTAATAGGTTCTAATAAATTAGTTATTTGTGAAATTCCTTTTTGAGCCGTTAAGTTAATTATGTGAGCACAACATCTAATATATAAAAATACTCCATCTAAAATTAAAGGAATTTCAGTCCTAATATAATTAATACATTTGTTATTATTAACAGCATTATCTGAGGAAATTGTGAATACCTTATTAAACAAATTAAATTCCTTATTTGTGTCTGTTATGCCATAATTTGGCATAGTCCAAATTTCTAATATTTAATAATTATTAATTTCGTTAATTAATAGTTGCTTATTGCCCAAGTAATATCCTCTCACTGAAACAAGAAAAAATCAATAACAATCAATTTATTACGGAAAATATCTCGAGACGATATCTTTCAAATCAAGGAAGATATCACAACGCCAAGATTAAATCATATAAAATCAGTAATCAAGAATATTAACGAAACTGATCCCTTAAGTCTCTTAGGGATAAGCCCGAATTTCAGAGAACGACGTAGCCTTGATCCAATATAAATTGGTACGCAGGCATCTTGGAAAAAGGATCCGATACGAAGAGACAAATCGAGACACCTCCCAAGTTCTGCCACCCTGTTTTTTATAAACCCTAACCCCTAAAATCGTCCACATTCATACTAATTACGCTCTACTATTTCAGATCCTCTGATTTCGTGTTATTACGAAATTGCTCCAACAACATTTGGCGCTAGAAGGAGGGGATTAATTATCCGATGGAGGACGGATAATTTTAGGAATTTGTGTTTTTGGGGGCTTCAACGGTGTAATAAATGTTACACAACGGAGATGGAGGCTGTGTTTTATAGCAGAACAACAGCGATGGCGGCTGTGTTTTATATCAGAACAACGACAAGACAATCTCGCAAGTACGACGCATCATGGGAAGAAAGAAAATATAAATACATGGATCGCGCAAAATGAAAAGAAAACCAAAAACCTAGAAGAACGAACAACACACACGAAGGAAAGATTGGTTTGGCTAGTTGGTCACGCGAAGGAATAAAGAAAATTAAGAAGAAAAGGTACTCGGACAAAAAAAAGGCATCAAACTGAGGATTTAATAAAAAGGTGGATGCTATTGTTGTAGGGATCCGCGTGCACATCAATCAGTCCAATCTGGCATAAATAAAATAGATAAGTTTTTTTAATATCTTT
The DNA here is from genome assembly GCF_009905375.1 of Apium graveolens. Taxonomy (NCBI): domain Eukaryota; kingdom Viridiplantae; phylum Streptophyta; class Magnoliopsida; order Apiales; family Apiaceae; genus Apium; species Apium graveolens. The sequence goes on along the minus strand of NC_133656.1, from coordinate 177,105,014 downwards.
TAATTATTTGCGAAGTTATATTAATTATATATTGCATCATGCATACATGCAATATTTATGTGTTTTAAATAATTTTTATACAGAAAATATTTATTATTTAAAAATACGTGTGAGTAGTATATTATTATACTTGTAAAATTATTTCGAGATCTTATTTATAGATGACACATATATTTTTAAATAACGACATGGTTATAGTTTTGGAGCTGAAAAATGGGCATATGTAGCAAAATATATGAAAATGGGCTTACGCCTGCGTGATGTTCCAGAAAAGAAAAAAAATGAATAAACAGATTCATCACATAAGTAGCAAATGACATACGTGGACAAAGCAAAAACATGGAAAATGAATGGAACATGAAGCTGACCCACTGGAATTAGAGAAGCCTTGAGCCAGCAACTGAAGCTCACGCGCAGGATTTGTCCCCGGACTATATTAAAAGTTTCGGCTATATAAAGATAATTTTTTTTGCAGTTCTGCTCCTACTTTATTCTTCAAGCAAATTACACATTAATTATTAAGCGATGCATGCATAAATTTTATATTTTAAATTTTTTTGCATAAAAATATTTATTAATCGAAAATTCGTGTGAGTAACATAGTTTTGTACTTGTAAAATTATTGCGTGATTCTAATATTAGATAATGTGTATATTTTAAAAAAAATTGTACGAAATATTAATTTTGAAAATTTGTGAATAATTTAGAAAATCGTACGAGATGCATCTTTCGAAAAATATTTATCTATGTGAGACGCATAATTTTAAATAAAAGTGTTTTACAAAAAATATTATTTTAAAAAATAAATAAATATCACGACAATTATAAAATGGCATATTTATTCTTGCGTTTGGATTGCGTTCAAAATATTTTCATATACCGTCGTGATAATACATATATGTCAAAAATATTTCAAACTTGCAAACTAAAATTGTCAAGTATGGTAGCCTCGATAAACTGTAAGTCCTCCAATGCTACACACTTAAGTAAAGAAGTCAGCGACCCTCCGGATTATACCAGGCCCTGCTCCCTCAGGAGAACAAGGGTAAAACTTATATTATTCAAAGGTCCTACTCTTGAAAGAGGAGTCTAGGGTACTCTACTTTATTGAAGGCCCTGTCAACCAAATTGGAGGCTCGAACGAAGATACATCCTTATAAGGAGTCAACGACACTTGAAAATGTGTACGCCAATTCGGGCTATATACAAAACACCAAGGTCCTAACTTGACAATAAAGACTGCAATGAATTTCAAAAAGATATTACTTATACTCCCACTTTTGAAACCTTGGCAAAAATATATCCTCTATATTGGCTCTCGCATTATGTCATACTCTCACTCGTATACGGATTATTAGCACTGCAATATTCCATATAATTTACTAATCTATTATTTTCAGTTTTTTCCTGCGACTCAAGAAATTTGGAAGCTTCAAGAATGTTTAGTTCTCCAATGCAGCAAGCTACACTGAAGAACTGGGTGCTAGTTGTTATGCCGTAATTTGGCATAGTCCAAATTTCTAATATTTAATAATTTTTAATTTCGTTAAATAATAATTGCTTATTGCCCAAGTAATATCCTCTCACTGAAACGAGGAAGACTCAATCACAATTAATTTATTACGGAAAATATCTTGAAATGATATCTTTCAAATCAAGAAAGATATCACAACGCCAAGACTAAATCATATAAAAACGGTAATCAAGCACATTAATGAAACTGATCCCTTAAGTCTCTTAGGGATAAGCCCGAATTTCAGAGAACTGCGTATACTTGATCCAATATAAATTGGTACGCAAGCATCTTGGCAAAAGGATCCGATATGAAGAGACAAATTCCTCCAACAACAGTATCTAAAATTCTAGACATAATATTGTAACCAATGTGTATTCATCCATAACATCAAATGCAATAATTCGTTTTTGTAACAAGTAATAGACACCAATCCAATGAATGATAACACATATATAAGGCTCACCTTGACTCGAACTCCAAAAATCACTAGTTAACGAAACCATACCATCAAATTCTCGAAAAGATCAATTAATTGTGCTCTAGCGCAATGATATTTTGTTATTGTGTGTCGTTTTAGTGTGTTTCTAGAAAATTTTCTAAATGCCGAATTTATCGTAGTTTTCATCATGTACTCTAAATTATCACTCTCACCGTGAGAAAATGATAACTCATCTAGTGTAACAAAAGTAGCAAAACTTTCTATCATCCTGTCTCTACTATAGGAAAAAGGCATACCTCCACCTCCTGTTGATGTCATAGAACCACCGAGTTGTGTTTGTTGTGGACCTCTTCGTGCTTCTCCGCTTTCGTGACTCACCTTCGTAATAGAGTGAATATTCTCCAAGTGTCGACTTAGTGTTCCCGTGCCGGTCCCTCGAGCGTAATTAAATGGTGGTTGTGGTATACCATTTTGTACACAAATCAAACAATGAACTTTAAATATATTCGGATTATCCGGAAAATCTTCTTTCAAAAAATATGTCCACACGTGTGATGATTGTCTCGAACTCGTAGCACCTGCACAAATTTACAAAACGAATAAAATTAGTTAATAGGAATTTGTAAAACAATTTTACTAAACAAATTTACAAAACGAATTTATAAAATGATTTTATAAAATGAATTTACCATTCAAATTTACAAAATTAGTAAAATTTCTAAAATTTACAGAATGAATTACTATAATATTTAAAAGTCTAAAATTAATATAAATTACAAAACAAATTACTAAATTTTTTACAATTACTCAAATTACTAAAATTACTAAAATTACAAAACATTTAAAAATTAAAATACCTTCTTCGGTATTAAAAGTGGATCTGGGTCGAGGTGGTAACATCGAAGACGCAGGGGTTGAGAAGAAAAACTCCCTCTTCCATGCTCCATTTTCTTGCGATAAATTCTGGATAAATTAATTTGTGATAAATTATGTATAAATTATGGGAATATAATGAGGAAAATAAAAAAGGGGTCAAAAATTAATTTAATGATAACAGTGGAAATAAATATGGGATATACAATCGGAGGCTTAGAGCAGAGTTCTTGAATATTTTGAATATTTCGAAGCTGTAAATAGAGATTAGAGAGAAATATAAATATGGGATATAATGAAAGGAAAAAAGGGTTTGAGCTTGAGACTTGAGACTTGAATGAGAGAGACGGAGAATTAGAGAGAGTTAGAGAGAGACAAGAGAGACAGATAATTAGAGAGATTTGAGAGATTGAGAAAGAGAGAGACTGATGTGTTATTTTCATATCTAACCGCAAGCGCACGATATCTATTGCTAGTACAAAATGAAAAGTGCAGGTCGTATCCACAAAGAGACTAAGTTTTAAGAATTTCAATTTAAATGTTATGAATTATTTCCAAGAGAAGAATGAATATTGAAGGTTTTTAACTAGATTACTAATGCAAATTAAATATGTTTTAAATCAATTAACTAAAGGTCTAGGGCGATACAGGTTCACCATATTTACACCAAGCTAATCATAAAAGCATAGCAATTCAGTGGGTCAAGTAATTAAAGTAAAAGTTAATCTTTCCCAAGCATTAACACTTTCAGAAATCCAGTGATGTTCCCGCTCTCACTTTCAATTCTGCTATCCGCTCTCACTTTCAATTCTACTATCGTATGTGTGCCTCTAGTGAGTAAAATCTCCCGATCTATTACCCCTATTACATATAGATAATCTATGATATTGGCCAATCACACAGATTAAATATTAAAACATATCGACTAGAATTACTTTTTACCCATTAAACTACTATGTTAGATATATTTGATAATGTCATGGCTAATATGATTTATGTTTAGATTTCAGATCTTACTTAACAGGACAAATCAGTACTTAACCATTAATCAGTACTTATACTGGAAGTCAGGACTTAAGGATATCAGTACTTATATTATCAGGAGATAATCATCAGAAGTTAGATATCATAACTTAAGTGCTGAAGGACGTTCAGATAAGGACAGTAGCTAATTAAAGGAAAGAAGATCGAGATAAACATAAGAAGAGATATGCATGAAGAAGGAGTTCCGCGAAGAATGGAATACTTGGAAGAAAAGATATCTGATTGATATATTTTAGGAAGCAGAATTATATTCCATATCAATTAGCGATTATCTTGTAACTGTTTAGTATATAAACACAGATATAGGGTTTACACTATAAGTGTTATCATATTCAAGAAGATTATTTATTGTAACCCTAGCAGCTCTCGTGATATTTTTTCATCACTGAGAGGTAACAGTTCCATACTGTAACAGAGTTTATTGTTTCAATAAAGTTTATTTTCCAGTTACTTAAGATATTAAAGTTTGATTTGATTGTATTATACACTGTATTCACCCCCACTACAGTGTGTGTGACCTAACAAGTGGTATCAGAGCTAATCTGTTAACACACATACAGTTAAAGATCCAAACACAATCATGTCTGACACAGAAACTCCAACTAAGCCTACCAAAACTGAAGAACCTCCAAAGACACAAATTCAAAGTCGGTATGAGACTATCAGAGTTCCCATACTGAGACCATCTGAATATCCCATATGGAAGGTAAGGATGACCATGTTCCTGGAAGCAACAGATCCAGAATACCTTGATAGAATCAAGGAAGGGCCTCACAAACCAACCAAGCTCGTTGTTGCAGTTGCAGGTGAAGCAGCAAAGACCGTACCAAAAGAGAAGAGTGATTATACTGCTGAAGATATAGCATCAATTGCTAAGGATGCTAAGGTACGACACTTACTGCATAGTGCCATTGATAATGTAATGTCAAACAGGGTAATCAACTGCAAGACTGCTAAGGAGATATGGGATGCTCTGGAAACAAGGTGTCAGGGAACTGACATAATTAAGAAGAACAGGAAGACAATACTCACTCAAGAGTATGAACACTTTGACTCAAAGGCTAATGAGTCATTGAATGATTTATATGATAGATTTGTCAAACTTTTGAATGATTTGTCATTGGTTGATAAAGAGTATGATCTTGAAGATTCAAACCTTAAATTCCTGTTAGCTCTTCCTGAATGCCGGGATTTGAAGGCAACGGCAATAAGAGACAACTACAATCTTGATGAAACAACTCTTGATGAAATCTATGGAATGCTCAAGACTCATGAACTTGAGATGGAACAAAGAAGCAAGAGGAAAGGAGGAAAGTCAAGGACAGTTGCTCTTAAGGCTGAAGAAGAATCCCCCAAAGCAGCTTCCTCAAGGAAAGACAAGGATAAAGCTCTTTTCATAAAGTCTGATACTGAGTCATCAAGTTCTGAAAGTGATGATGACTCAGATTCTGAAAGCTTGCCTGATGCTGATGCTGATGAGGAGATGATGAAGCTGTGTGCTCTTATGGTGAAAGGAATCACAAAGATTGCATACAGGAAGTTCAGGAAGGGAAAGAAGTTTTCCAGGAAAGGCATAAGTTCTGATAAGAAGAATTTCAGAAGATCTGAAGGTAGAGGAGGAAAGTCTGACAGAGGAGATTATACCAATGTTAAATGCTATAACTGTGGTGAGAAATGCTACATATCTCCTGATTGCAAGAAGGTAAAGGGTGACAAAGGCAAGGCTCTTGTCACAAAGCAGAAAAGCTGGACAGACACCTCAGACTCTGAAAGTGAGGAAAACTATGTATTGATGGCAAATGCTGATAAAGAAAGTGCTGAGAGCAGTTCTGAAGCTGCTGAAACAAAGGTACCTCAGACTACTTATGCTTTTCATACTGATGATATTAATGAGTTGAGAAGATATCTTAAAACCATGTTTGTTAGTTATAGAGATCAAACTTTAACATGTGAAAGATTAACTTCAGAAAATCTTGCTTTTAAGAAAAGAAATGATTTCTTAAAAAAAGAGTTAGTCATGTTCCATCAAACTCAGAAGGATAGAGATGATGCTTTTTATGTTAGGGATGAAGTGCTAAAAATGAATGAATCTCTAAAAACTGAGTTAGAAAAGGAAAGAGAGATTATCAGGACTTGGACTAACTCTGGCAAAACAACTCAAAATTTGCTAAGTAGTGGAAACTGGAAAGAGGGCTTAGGTTATGGAGAGGATAAGAATGATAAAGGAACTGAAGAAATTAAGCCTGTTGTTAAGCAAAAGCTAAAGTTAAAACCTGTTAAGTTTGTAACTGTAAAGTCTGAAAATGAGAAATCAGATTTTAAAGAGGAATTAACTTCTGACAAACTAAAACAGGAAAAGACAGCTGAAGTAAACATAGGCTTAATGACAAAGAAGCAGCTTAAGCATAAGCTGAAAGATGTTAAGAATGCAAACAAGGTAAAATCACCTAGGAAAAATAGGAATGGAAAGGAAGGTGTGAATAAAAGCAATGATTATAAACCTGTTCCTGATGCTCCTAGGAAAACATGTCATAACTGTGGAAGTTCTAACCATCTGGCTTCTTTTTGCAGGAAGAATAAGAATATTAACTCTTTACCTTCAAAATCAGGAGTTAAGAGTCAGTCTGTTAGATACAAACCACAAAATCCTTATTTTCATTGTGGTAGTTTATGGCATTCCATTTATACTTATAAGGAATATCATAGTTTGTACTATGATTATTATCAAATAAAACCTTCTTTGAAGAAAGTTTCCATTGTTCCTTCTAGTGTAAATTCTGATTCAAAGTCTGATAGTGCAAGTTCTGATAAGAAAAATGTTAACATAAACTCTGATGCTAAATCCGCTGCAAATGTTAACAAACTTAATAAGGCCAAAGGATCCAAGCAAGTCTGGGTCCTTAAAACTAATAATTAGTGGTCTTTATGATTGCAGGGCAACAGGAAAAATATTCTAGTTCTGGACAGTGGATGTTCAGGACATATGACTGGAAATAAGGCCCTGCTATCAGACTTTGTGGAGAAAGCTGGCCCAAGTGTTTCTTATGGAGATGGAAACATTGGAAAAACATTGGGATATGGCAATATCAATCTTGGGAATGTCATTATTAAAGAAGTAGCTCTGGTCTCAGGACTTAAACACAATCTGCTGAGTATAAGTCAGATCTGTGACAGAGGTTATCATGTTGATTTCTTTGAAGAACACTGTGAAATTGTGAGTAAATCTAAAGGCAAAGTTGTTCTGAAAGGATACAGGCGTGGTAACATTTATGAAGCTAAGCTTTCAACAAGTACTGATGGTTCTGCAATTTGTCTGATGAGTAGAGCATCAATTGAAGAAAGCTGGAATTGGCACAAGAAACTCTCTCATTTAAATTTCAACAATATAAATGAACTGGTCAAGAAAGATCTTGTGAGAGGACTGCCAAAGTCAGTATTTGCTCCTGATGGCCTATGTGATTCCTGTCAGAAAGCCAAACAAAGAAAATCTTCATTTAAGAGCAAGACTGAATCATCAATTCTTGAGCCTTATCATCTACTACATGTTGATCTATTTGGTCCAGTGAATGTCATGTCTATTGCAAAGAAGAAATATGCGTTGGTCATAGTGGATGAGTTCACCAGATACAGATGGGTGTATTTCTTACATACAAAAAGTGAAACTGCATCTATCTTGATTGATCATGTCAAACATCTGGATAAATTGGTCAAAGATTCTGTGAAAATCTTAAGGAGTGATAATGGCACTGAGTTCAAGAATTTGATAATGGAAGAGTTCTGCAAAAACCATGGAATAAAGCAGGAATTTTCTGCTCCTGGAACTCCACAGCAAAATGGAGTTGTTGAAAGGAAGAATAGAAATCTCATTGAAGCTGCACGTACAATGCTTGAAGAAGCAAAGCTTCCAACCTATTTCTGGGCTGAAGCTGTGCAGACTGCTTGTTTTACTCAAAATGCAACACTCATTAACAAGCATGGAAAAACACTATATGAGATGGTGAAGAAAAAGAAGCCAAATCTGAAGTACTTTCATGTATTTGGATGCAAGTGTTTTGTTCTCAAGACTCATCCTGAACAGCTATCCAAGTTTGATCTAAAAGCTGATGAAGGAATCTTTGTTGGATATCCACTTTCCATAAAAGCCTTCAGAGTCTATAATTTGAGAACAAAAGTGGTCATGGAATCTATCAATGTCTCTTTTGATGACAAGAAGATTACTGGTCTTGAAGATTTCATTGACCATGATCAGCTGAGATTTGAAAATGAAGACTCAAATTCTGATACTGAAAATCCTGACAGTCTAAGTCTTGATACTGTAAACTCTGATGGATTAAACTCTGATGTTATTGAAACTGTGGTGACTACGTCAAAGGAAGATGCACCTATGCAGGGGGAGCTTACTCAAGATCTTACCACATCTCAAGAAACATCAGAATATACATCTGGCTCTTCAAGTTCTGATTCGTCAAGTTCTGATAAGCCAAGTTCTGATAATGCTGAAAATCTTAATTTTGAAGAATCCAACTCAGAGAGCATAGTTTCAGGGGGAGCATCAGAAAATGAAAATGAAGAAATCATGGATCATGGGGGAGCATCCAGTTCTAGAGAAAACCTTCCATCTGCAAGGAAGTGGACAAAATCACATACACCTGATTTGATAATTGGAAATCCTGATGCAGGTGTCAGAACTAGAACAGGTACTTCAAATGAATGTCTTTACAATTCTTTTCTCTCTCAGACTGAGCCAAAGAAAGTGGAAGAAGCTCTTCAAGATGCTGATTGGGTGCAAACAATGCAGGAAGAGTTAAATGAATTTGAAAGAAACAAAGTCTGGACCCTAGTGCCAAGACCAAAGAATAGATCTGTTGTTGGTACAAAGTGGGTATTCAGAAACAAAACTGACAGTGATGGCATAATTACAAGGAATAAGGCAAGGATGGTTGCAAAAGGATATTCTCAATAGGAGGGAATTGATTATGATGAAACATTTGTACCAATTGCTAGGTTAGAAGCCATAAGGATATTTTTGGCTTATGTTGCTCACAAAAAGTTTACTGTCTTTCAAATGGATGTGAAAAGTGCTTTTCTCAATGGAGAATTGGAGGAGGAAGTATATGTTGAACAACCTCCAGGCTTTGTAGATTCCAAACATCCAGATTATGTCTACAGGCTTGATAAAGCACTTTATGGACTTAAGCAAGCTCCTAGAGCATGGTATGAGACTTTAGCTCAGTTTCTTCTGGAAAGTGGATTCAACAGAGGAACAATAGACAAAACACTGTTCTACCTTAACCATAGAAAGGACTTACTTCTGGTCCAGATTTATGTTGATGATATCATTTTTGGGTCTACAAATGACAGACTTTGCAAGAAGTTTGCCAAACTGATGCAGTCAAGATATCAGATGAGTATGATGGGGGAGCTTAGCTATTTTTTGGGCCTTCAAGTCAAGCAGAATGAAGAAGGCACTTTTATTTGTCAAACTAAGTACACCAGAAACTTGCTGAAGAAATTTGGAATGCAAGATTGTTCAAGTGCATCCACTCCCATGGCCACTGCAACAAAACTGGATAAGGATACTGGTAAATCAGTAGATATTACTGATTACAGAGGTATGATTGGCTCTCTACTCTATCTAACTGCTAGTAGACCTGATATCATGTATGCTACCTTTCTTTGTGCAAGATTTCAAGCAGATCCAAGAGAACCTCACTTAACAGCTGTGAAAAGAATTTTTAAGTATCTTAAAGGAACAGCTGATCTGGGACTGTGGTATCCTAGAGAATCAGATTTTAAACTAATAGGTTACTCAGATACAGATTTTGCAGGTTGCAAAATTGACAGAAAAAGCACAAGTGGAAGCTGCCAATTTCTTGGAGGCAGATTGGTTTCTTGGTTCAGCAAGAAACAAAAGTCAATTTCCACATCAACTGCAGAAGCAGAGTATATTGCTGCAGGAAGCTGTTGTGCACAGATTCTTTGGATGAAGAATCAGTTACTGGATTATGGGTTAACATATTTCAAAATTCCTATTTACTGTGATAATCAAAGTGCTATTGCTATGACAGGTAATCCAGTTCAACACTCTATGACAAAGCACATCAGCATCAGGTACCACTTCATAAGGGAACATGTGGATGAAGGTACAGTGGAATTGCACTTTGTTCCAACAGATCAACAACTAGCAGATATCTTCACAAAACCATTGTGTGAAGCCACTTTTACAAGATTGGTAAATGAACTTGGAATGGTTTCAGGTTCTTTTTCTAAATCTGCCTAGTTTTGTTCTGATACATCAGACTTTATGATCAGTATTTACAGAATGTAATCTCTTTTTGTATTCTGTGATTAATTGAAATATGCGTTTAAGTACTGATTGTTGTCTGATATATGTTTCTAAACTCTGATAAGTGATATGTCTGTTTAAGTAACTATTCAATCCTATGAGGATAACTGTGCTAGATACTGACCTAGTAGTCTTCAATAAACAAATGATCCCATATAAGAAGTAATTATTTCTGTGGAAATCTTATGACACAAGCAAATTCTGATAATTGAGCTTAGTTGAGTTTACTTTGTTTATCTTATTACTAAGTCACAAATTAGAATAATGCTACTCATCTGTTAAGTTCTGATACTAGTAAAACTGCTGAATGTACTAAGTGTTGATAAACCTCACTTATCAAAAGAAAAAGCAAAAGGATCAAAGAATAAAATCAGGTACTCCTTTGAGATCTAGAGTAAAAATGTGGAAGGGACGACCCAAGTGCATTGTTGGTATTAAGTAAATATGCATTAGAAAAGCAAAATATTTTCTTGGTGACTTTTCACACTCTATGATTACTAGAGAAATACTCTGATAATAGCATAAATTCTGATAAGCAGTCGTGACTCACTTACACTGAGAAGCCACTGTAAAATAGAATTTAAAAAGATGCATAAAATTAGCACAAAACAGTTAAGGTGGACTCAAGCATGAACTCATTCATCAGTAGGTTTCAGGATAATGACAGCTCTTTAGCAAAATTTTAGTTATGCCTTATTTCTAAGATGTACTGAAGTGAATCAGACTTTACTCTTTGTCTGCTATTTAGCTTGATGCACACACTAATCACTCCATTTGAATGATGAAAATTACTGTGGTGGTCTATGTTGTTTTAGATAAACAGTCATTGTGTCATTTTGCACTAATTCTGAGGACAAGTTCTGGTTGCATATTCTGAAGATTAAGTTCTGAAGAGTATAACTCAGAACTTGTATGAGGATTTACTCTGATAGGCATTCCTTTTTCGAGTTAAGAAATTATGTTCTGATGACTGTTAAGTTCTGATATAAGTCTAAGTTCTAATATTACAGTCTAAATTCTTTACTTGACTTATCTGTGGATAAAATTTGATAACAGTCTCGGTTCAAACTAGAATATGTTGAAGTGGAAGATTAATAGTCACTATGGTTAGGGTTAATGGTATTCGTACTTGAACAGTCAACTTTTACTTGTTTCTTGTGCGCATTAAACCATGTTTTCTCTTTCCAGTTAATGTTATTCTTTTTCCAAGTCTGGGGAGACGAGGTAGAATTAATTCTACCTGTCAGCATTAAATTCCTTTGCGTCTCCTGGCATTCACTTGCCTATATAAACAACCACTTCACATCAGCCTTCCCATCAAATTCTTTCTCACAAACTTACCTTCATACTTTTTCTTTCAAAAACACAATGGTCAGATACAACATGTTTTTGAATTACCAAACATTTAATATGGAGCTAAGCTGTGCTGAATGGCAGCAGGAATGGCACGTCACGACCATTCCTGAGGAGATATGGGACTCTGTCTCACAGGAGGTACTGACTCACCTCCTGTTCTTCTATATGGATTACCATCGCCATCTGGAGCGATTGGAGGAGGAAAGGCTGGAAGCTCTCCGCCAGCAAGAGCGAATCATCCGACTCGCCATTCTGTTTGTCGAGAGTAGGAAGAAGAAATGATTTATTTTCTTCTTCCTATTTTTCTTCATCATCAGCCTTGCCCTGCTTCTTGAGCTACCAACACCGATCTTTTCTAAACCTTGAGATGAGATGGAAATTTCTAGAAATTATCTTACATCTGACTTGTTGAAGTAGTTCAACACATTGTTGTACGTCGAAAAGATTGTGAAAAATTACCAACTTGACCCTTAACCCAAGTATTATATTTGGTTATTTACTAAAATCGCCCTTTGGAGGGGACAAAGGCTGTTGACGTTAGGTTTAGTAGCTTAGGGAAATCTTGTATAAGTAATGATGTAATTTCAATTTCATGAATGTATTCTCTTGATATATTAATGAAATTTGTTTTTATTTCAAGATTTTGTCTTTAAGTTATTTTGTAATGCATTGATAAATCCTGATAATTATTCATATTCTGATGACCATATAAATTCCGTTTTAATTTAAGTTCTGATTTTTCTTTATCAGCACTTACTCATCTGATTTATCTTGGTCATTTTCACTTGATTTATTTTCAGAATATTAATGATGCAAAGTGCTGATCCTGATACTTATAAATCTGTTTACTCTGATGTCCAACCAACAATAAACACTCAAAAACCATCATCCTCAGCACCTACCTCTCATTCTACTCAACCTACCCTCAGGAAATATCTCAAATCCTATCTCTCCACTTCACAGACTGTTCAACCCTCATCCTCAGCACCTACTGTGAAGCCTTCATCCTCCAAGCCAAAGAGGACAAAGACTGTTCCTCAAACACCTCAAAAGAGAAGGAGGATTGCCTTGAGAGATGAATCTGATACTGAGGACCAGGTTCCTTCTTCAGAACCTGTTGTAAGTGAAGCTGAGAAAGAGACTTCTCAGAAGGATTCTGGAATTGGGGGATCTAGGCTTCTCAAAAGGCTTAGAAGAAAGACAGTTCCTGAAACTCCCAAGGAATCCAAATCAACAAAGAGATACAAGAAACAGAGGGCAAAAAGGCCAGTTTCAGATGATGAAGAGGAAGCAGCTAAGGAAGGGGATCAGGAATCTCTGATCTCACAAGACAAGGAATTTGCTACAGTCATTTCTTCTCCATCAACTCCATCTAAGGAAGCTGTTTCTGAAAAGGCTAACACACCATCTGTGTCTCCTGTTGATCCAGGCTCAAGTACTGATATTGATGTTCAAAACTTGGTTGTGCCTGAAGTAATTCTCTTAGAAGCTCTAACAACAACTAATCCTTCAACAACACCTGTTACTGATGCTGTTCAAACTCCAGAGTTATCTACAACACCTTCTCTGCATCAAGATGCTGATGATCAGACTTTAGGTGAGCATCAGGATATGGCTGTTGATCAGAACTTAGAACTAGATCAGCAATTAGAGGATGCTGAAGCCTCCATTGCTACTCACACTGTTGTCTTATCAGAAGATACTGATTCTTTAAGTTCTGATGTTGCAAATGCTGGAGATACTGGTGAAGCTGCTCCAACTGCAGATGCTGATGCAGCAGGTCCTTCAGGACATGCTCCTCAACAAACTATTCTTAAGTCTGAACTTGTTAAGAAGTTTGTTACCAGAGAAGCACCAGTGCCTTGGAGTGAAAGTCCTGCAGGACAGGAGTGGACTAAGGAATGGAACTCAGTTTCCAGTGTTCCAAATGAAAAGCATCTTGCTGAGCACTTGACTAAAGCTGATGAAATGTTAAATTCTGATGATTTCAAAACCCAGTTTAGAGTCACTGCATTGAGTACTAAACATCTACAAGGTCTTCATTCAACTACTCATGCAGAGCTACACAAGATTCAGGAAGAATTCATCAAACAGGAACAAGTTCAAAAGATTGATAAGAAAAAGTTCTTCCAACCTACCTTTGACAGGATTGCTTATATTGAGAAGACTCAAGAGAAACAACAAGCTCAGATTAAATATATTCTGAAAAATCAAGCTTCTCAGCAATCACAACTTAATGAAATCCAAGCCTCAGTGGAATTGCTTGTCTCTCTTCTACTACCTGCTGATGCCAAAAAGGGGGAGAAAGTAATTAAGTCCAAATGCAAGATTGACAAGACACTGACAGGGAAGGATGATGAAAAAGATGATCAAGGAAACCCTGGAATGGGTAGAGGTCATAGTCAAGGTAGAAGATTCACATCAAGAAAAGCTGAAATCACAAGTCACAGGACAAGTTCTGATACAGGGAAAAGAATAAGTTCTACTACTGGTAAAAGGATAAGTTCTGATGAACTTTTAGATCTTGATGAAGAAATGTCAAGACAGTTATTTCTTCAGGAAAATCCAGGAATGGACTTGGAGAGTTTAATGGAAGAAGAAGCCAGACTTAAATCAGAGAAAGTCACATCTAAATATGAAGCTTCTGGTAAAAAGCCACTTCCAAAACTCAAAGGCATTGTGATCAAAGAAATGACACATACTGAAGCAACATTGGCTAAATCACAACCGCAGATAGATCCAAGATCCAAGGGTAAAGAAAAGGTTGGTGAACCTATAAAGGTTTATGTGCCTCCTGAGGATGAAGAAATTACTGATGAAAAGGATGATCTTGCTCTGACTTCAAGAAAAGTTCTTAAAATAACCTCTGACATGGCTCAAGTTGTTCAGAGTCAAGAAACTGTAAGTTCTGATATTCAGAAGAAGCAAGTAATCTCTGACATAGCTCAAGTTAACTTGATATCAGAAGATAGACCAAAGACACTCCTACCAGGATTCACTAAAGCAAAACAGACTCAACCTTTGAAGACTACTGCAAGTGGTTTTGAAGCTAGAGTAGTTAGTGGAAAGGAAGCAAGAGATAAAACTGGATTGGGAAGTGCTAATGAAAGAAGAATACATAACACTACTAATGATCCAACTTCCTTGAGTGAACCAGGTATTGGAGCAACTCCTGAGAGATTGAATCAACTAGAATCTGTACAAATGGTTTACCATACCTACTTGAAAGAATACATCTTGTTGTATTTCATGACAGATGGTAGGGTTTATCATATAAGACAAAATGCCATTCCATTGAAGTATTTTGAAGAATTGGAGCATGTAATATTCTTACTTCAAGTGGATGACAGATTGACAGGGATTGCTGCAAACTATTTGAAGGATCAGATTCAGAGACAGAAAAGGCTTTATTCTGTTAAGTCTAACAACACATACGTTCCAAAGTACAGAGATCACAAGGGTGATATAGTTGAAATGAAGCCCAATATTGCTCAAATTATAACTACCTTTCTAGGGTACAGGGCTGTGGAATTCAATCTTGAGTCTGATAAAGCTTATTTGATCAGACTGGATCAGGATATAAGAAAAGCAAAGATCAATGATCTCAGAGCTGCAATCTTTCAAATTGGTGAAGATACTGCAGAGCTTAAAGATGCCAAAAGAAGAATGATTGATGAACTTAGATATGCTGAGAGATGTTTGTTGAAGAACTATCTCAGAACAACTCCTGACATCAGAGAGATCAGATAATGAAGCCAAGTCAAAGATCTACAACTGCTTAAATTCTGATATTTGTACAGACTGAAGTTGTTATCAGAAGTTAAATATTGGTAAATCTTTAAGGACTGTAAGTTGTAGTTATCTAGTCTAATTTTCATGCATTTGTACTTAATGTTTTTGACATCATCAAATATCTGTTAAACTTGTATATTATGCTAATTTACAAGTTGGGGGAGATTGTTAGGTATATTTGATAATGTCATGGCTAATATGATTTATGTTTAGATTTCAGATCTTACTTAACAGGACAAATCAGTACTTAACCATTAATCAGTACTTATACTGGAAGTCAGGACTTAAGGATATCAGTACTTATATTATCAGGAGATAATCATCAGAAGTTAGATATCAGAACTTAAGTGCTGAAGGACGTTCAGATAAGGACAGTAGCTGATTAAAGGAAAGAAGATCGAGATAAACATAAGAAGAGATATGCATGAAGAAGGAGTTCCGTGAAGAATGGAATACTTGGAAGAAAAGATATCTGATTGATGTATTTTAGGAAGCAGAATTATATTCCATATCAATTAGCGATTATCTTGTAACTGTGTAGTATATAAACACAGATATAGGGTTTAAACTATAAGTGTTATCATATTCAAGAAGATTATTCATTGTAACCCTAGCAGCTCTCGTGATATTTGTTCATCACTGAGAGGTAACAGTTCCATACTGTAACAGAGTTTATTGTTTTAATAAAGTTTGTTTTCTGTTACTTAAGATATTAAAGTTCGATTTGATTGTATTATACACTGTATTCACCCCCTCTACAGTGTGTGTGACCTAATATACTAATCAAATTAAATCATATTTATGGTGCAAATTTGGCTTCCCTCTGCGCCCTAGAATTAAACTACTCACTCTTGATAGATGTAAAAACAATAAAAATAATGACGAACGCCATGTAAAATAGATACTAATAAAACAAGAATAGATAGGAAAACCTTTAACTTTAGATTAATGAAGAAATCAATATCCAAGCTAGAACAAAGTGCTATCAAAGAGATGAAGAAACTGAAAGCCTTCGCTCTGTAATAGTACGTACGTCTGTATCTATATATCTCCCTAATAAAACTGAAGTCCCCTCAAATAATAAAAGTATTTTATTATTCTAATCCAATTACAAGTGAGAACTCTAGACCGAGTAGAATTCTATATTTAAAATTTGTAGCCGTCTGTTCTCTACAGTTTCTATGTTGTTCTCGTTGGATTCTTCTTACTGGACCATCTTTGAATTAAACAAAATTCCGTGGGCTTTGCATGGACTGTAAAATTGTCAAAAACAGACTTCTGGAACTCAAGATACAACCCAAACAATATTTACAGCCCGTGTAGTCCAATATTACGAATTTTCTTTTATTTTCAATCCAAAATAGGACTTTTTGCTCCAAATCCTTGCAAATCTAGAATTTCCTTGTATCCTATAACAAAACATCAAAACCTATTAAATAAATATCCAAATCAATGCAAAACATAATAAATATGAGGGCAAAAATCATCTAAAAATATATAAAAATATACTCTATCAAACATCCCCACACTAAGTATTTGCGCGTCCTCGGGAAAAGAAAGAAATTCAAATATTCTAGACTAACAAATTCCACTTTCGTAGATGACATAATTGCATTAAGCGAATGCAACAAGCCCTTAAACCCCTAGGAAGCCCTAGTAGGACGAGTGTTGTCTCGTGAGGGCTTATAGAGAATCTACCCACAAAATCCATTTATTTTTTGCCAAGTCACAAGTATGCAACATCTCACAGCACTTCACACATGTAAACCTCAATTACATAATTTTGACAGTCTTTCTAATCCACACATCATTCGTACACAATTATCCAAGTACACACACATTGTCTAGATGGACAAAAATAACAAAAAATAAACCACAAAGTCACCTTTAGTAAGTAACATGCCATGGATAAGAAAATTTTACGTAACTCTCAGATCACACAAGTGTATAGGCTAAGTGTATTCGCTCAAGTTCAATCAATGAAATCATGCGCTACCATAAGCTTGGTTGTTTACCAAATCTCCACTACTTTGAATATATGCATGCACAAATCAAAAAGTATTCGTTAAAGGTTGTAGCATGGCTAAGGTGAAGGGTAGGATATCAAGAAAAAGGCTAACAAAGGGATAATTTGATACACTAATAGAGCACAATGTTCATTTTTAAATAAGCACTTAATATTAACACAAACTCTTTTTCATCTTCTCCTTTTTTTCAAGGTTCAAGTATTTCTCCAATAACCAAGGGCAGGAAAAGTCACCAAGAAAAATAAGAGATATTAAGTTAATCCATCATAATTTCTAGTACAATGTACTTAATACCAGCACATGCACATGGATCATCCCTTTCATATGATATTACACTCGCCACCCATTGGTCTCATAGGAGTACTTAATCTTTTCTTTTCTTTTTTAATTTTGATACCCACCAATTTTTCACACTTTAACAAAGAATCCCCACACTATGTATCGCCAACCCTCAAATAAATCAAAATGCTCTACTAGTAAATCAAGACAAGAACGAATAAGTAGGTTCAAGCATTTAGATAGGTAATATATCAAAAGAATGGATAAAAATCTCAAAGGGGTTCACTAGGGATATAATTTATGGAAACTGTTTAGGTATATGAGATTTATCCTAGTGCCTTTATCATTTTCATGCATACAAATACCATGTAGTCTCAACAAGGTTTAAAACAAGTTCTAGAGCAACATACTTCATGACGAACAACACACAATAATGAAATTGACTGATATAAAATGTATCAATCACAAATTAGGCTCAAGATCTCACAAGGTGAAAGCATGCTTCGGTACTTATTAAAATTGACAAAGATGCATCTCAAGTTTAGAATTTTCGCAAGCACATATAAGGTATTATCATGCACAAATGATTTTCTAAAGGTATGGCATATCAACTAATCATGCAAAAGAAGCTCACAAGATGTGTACTTGTCCTTGTTAACATGTTATGAGACATGGCAATATACAAGATTTTTTTTTTTTTGAATTTTATATTTTTATGATATATATTTTTTGAATTTTTTAATACTAGAAACTCATCCCCAAACTTAAGTGGTTCATTGTCCCCAAGTGAACTAACTAACAAAAACAGAAAAATAATACACAAGTCTACACTAAAAAGATAGAAAACTCCCCTGAAATTAAGGTGTATGATGCGAAAAATATCTATGAATGGAAGCAGAGATGTCATCCAATTATTTTCTCATCCTCTCTTGATTTTGCATGATTTGAATCTGGTTTGTTCTTAACTCAACAACTTGTTGCTCAAGAGGTATCATTGGCTCTACAATCATCTCTGGTTGGACTCTATCAAGTTTGTGAGGTGCTGGAGATAACCCCTCCTTACGGCCAAGTCGACGCAACATATGCATACTTGTGACATACTCAGAATAAATATGGGATGACCACCCCGTTGTCGCCTTTAAGTTAGTTGTATAGCGACTAAAAATAGCCAGCTTCTCTGTGATTCGAGTTACAAATACTCCAATAACTAGAGCACCAGTACGCCTGTTGGCGTGATATAAGAATCTTTCTATCAACAAACTCGTCCAATCGACTGGAAGTTCCGCATCAAAGTAGTACAATAATGCAAGTTCCCCTGTTTGAATTTTGTTGTTACTCTCAGCACGACCATATATAGTAAATTATTAGAGTCGAGTAAAATAACGGTAGCAGGGGCTTATGATATGTGAAGTTGAAGCACATTGAGCAATATATTTTAAGTGCTGGGCAATCCTGTGGTTTTAAGCCAAAAAGGTTAGCATAATTTTCAGGAAGTGGTTGCTGCTCTACTAACTGCCAGTTGAACATGTTGGCCAACTGAGCTTTTGTAATCTCAATAATTTATATTTGCAATCCAAAAAAATAACAACCCCTCGCTAGAAACCGTGAAAAAACTGAGAAACTCATACGTAAGAGGAGCATAAGAGGGCTTATTCATGTCCGAGAGATTACTCCATCCAACTTTAGCCAGTTTATGTTCGAATTCTGTAACAATAGCCAACCTATTAATACACGTAAAATATGTGTACCTGCTAGGAAGGACCGGACGTTCGGATAAAATGGCATATTGGGACCTTTGTGTGTCTCCAACGACTTTAATAGCTGGATATTTTTGAATATCGGGCAAGGATGATTTGCTACTCTACTCTAGTTTCTTCTTTAGAGGTAATTTAGATAAACCCATAGTGTAGAGACAGAGTAGGCAAAAACAGTAGATAACAGTAGGAGATTAGGAGACCAGTGGTGTTACTTAAGAAAGGGCGTGGAATTTGAAAGAAGACGAAAAAGTATTAATAGAACATGCACACATGTCCTGTTTTTTTTAAAAATAGGCGAGCAAAAGAAGACCCCAGAGGCTGGCTGTTACGGAGCCGCAAGGATTCGTACTTCAAATTATGTACATATAATAACTAACAAATCTTACAAAATTATATAATTTTTTTTGATTTGCTTTATAAGCTGATAAAAAAAGATAGTTGCATCTAATTACAAACTATTATTTACGGAAATATAACTGTAAATAATATATAAAACATAAATAGTATAAGTTGTTTGTACATAAATAATTAAGTTAGGAAAGTAAAATAATAATAATAATAATAATAATAAGAGTAATAAATAATGATAATAATAATAATATTAATAATAGTGAAAATAAAATATTAATAATGTTCAAATATTTATAACATAACTACATAAGTATATTAATTAAGAACAAAAACAAAAACAAAAAAAAACAAAAAAAACGAAGTAAACTACGTAAGTTACAAATGTACTAGTACTATAAGTGCAGTACAACGCTACATATTGTTCCAGGAGGCAGGGGCATGGGGGAAGGGACGGGGCGGGTGCATGTACGCACCGCAGGTATTGTTTTTTAACACTGGTTTAACAACCAGGGAGTTTGTACACCGTAGCTAGTCAAATCATCCCGCGGGATTTTTATTTATTTATTTTTATATTTATTTTTTTTACACATCTGAACACTTCACGTAAAAATCATTAGGACACCTTGAGGGAGTAGAAATAAATACAAAAATGAACTAACCCCTAAAAAATGTACAAAAATAATTAAATAAAATATAAAAATAGTACCACCACTACTACTACTACTACTACTACTACTACTACTAATAATAATAATAATAATAATAATAATATAGTACTAGTAATAATAGTAATAAGTATAATACACAAAAAATGACATTACCAACACATTGGGTTACCTCCCAAAAAGCGCTCCTTTAGAGTCATTAGCTTGACTTTTAACCTCGATTTAAAGCTCAGTAGCGAGATTTTTGAGACGAACCGTCTCCAACTTTCCAACAAATGCACCATCCACATATAATTTCAGGCATTGACCGTTTACCTTAAATTTTCCTCCATCGGGTCTCACTATTTTAACAGCACCATGAAATTTAATTTCAGTAACAAATGGCCCGAACCACCTAGATTTGAACTTTCCGGGTAATAGTCGAAGCCTCAAATTAAATAACAGAACTTTGTCAACAACTTGAAAGTCTCGTCGCTGGATCACCTTGTCATGCATTCTTTTCGTTTGTTCCTTGTACAACCGAAAATTGTCATAAGCATTAAAGCGAAGCTCATCTAACACATTAATCTGAAGAAGTCTTGCTTCACTCACAGCCTTCATATCCATGGTTAGCTCTTTGATGGCCCAGAAAGCACGATGTTCAAGCTCAGCTGGCAAATGACATGCCTTGACATAAACAAGTCGATACGGAGTAGTACCAACAGGGGTCTTATTAGCTGTTCGGTAAGCCCACAAAGCATCATCTAACTTCAAACACCAATCTTTTCGAGACTTTGAAACCACCTTCTCTAGGATGCTATTAATTTGACGATTTGAAACTTCAACTTGGCCACTTTTCTGAGGATGATAAGTTAGGCTAACCTTATGAGTAACGCCATTTTTTTCAATAATATTGCAAATTGTCGATGAAGAAAGTGAGAACCACCATCACTATTCACTGTTCTTGGAACTCCAAAGTGTGGGAAGATAATATTTTTAAAGATTTTCATCACAACCTTTAAATCATTGGTTGTCGATCCAATAGCTTCAACCCACTTAGATACATAGTCAACAACAACCAAGATGTACTTCATCCCATAAGAAGTTGGGAAAAGTCCCATAAAATCAATACCCCATACATTAAAAATTTTAACTTCTAGAATCCTGGTTTGTGGCATCTCATGGCGTTTAGATATATTACTCGTTCTTTGGCATGCATCACAAGCCAGACAGAAAGCACGAGAATCCTTAAATAAAAAAGGCCAAAAGAAACCAGATTGGAGTACCTTAGCAGAGGTCTTAGATGGACCACGGTGTCCTCTACATGCTAGAGAATGACAATGCTGAAGAATGTCATTTACTTCAAACTCGGGAACACATTGACGAAAGATACCATCAGCGCACTTTCGATACAAGAGATGGTCATCCCAAAAATATTGTTTAGCATCATGATAGAACCGTTTCCGTTGTTGATAGGTTAATTCTGGAGGGTGAGATCTACTAACACAGAAATTTGTAAATCTGCATACCAAGGAGTGTCTGATAAAATATCTGATTTGAAACAAAACCGTGAGAGATGATCTGCAACCACGTTATCATCACATTTCTTGTCCTTAATTTCCAAGTTTAATTATTGGAGTAACAGAATCCCTCGAATAAGCCTCAGTTTTACTTTCTTCTTGGCCAAAAGATATTAAAGAGCAGAATGATCTGTATGAACAATGACTTTGGAACCAATGAGATATGTTCAAAACTTGCCAAGAGCATAGACAACAGCTAGAAGCTCTTTCTCTGTAGTAGCATAGTTCACTTGAGCTTCATCCAAGGTTTTACTTACATAGTAGATTGCGTGCAATACCTTTTCTTTCCTCTGACCGAGAACTGCTCCCACAGCATAATCACTTGCATCACACATGATTTCGAATGGAAGATTCCAATCTAGCGGTTGTAT
This sequence comes from Apium graveolens, assembly GCF_009905375.1. NCBI lineage: Eukaryota > Viridiplantae > Streptophyta > Magnoliopsida > Apiales > Apiaceae > Apium > Apium graveolens. The sequence continues at coordinate 177,082,639 of NC_133656.1, read as the reverse complement.
GATAGGTGCAGTGACCAAAGCATTCTTTATCCTGTAGAAAGATTCTAGACAAGCGTCAGTAAACTCAAAAGTGGCATCTTTAAGCCACAATTGAGTGAGGGGTTTTGCAATTTTTGAATTTTTTTTGATAAAATGACGATAAAACCCCGCATGACCTAAAAAACTCCCAACTCCCTTAAAATTAACACGAGGAAGAAGTTTTTCAATCACCTCAATTTTTCTTTATCAACTTGGATGCAACTAAAAAAGATCACTACCTTCTTCCATTCATTGATCAAATGCTTGAGAGACTTGCTAAACATAATTTTTTTTGTTATTTGGATGGGTACTCGGGGTTCTTTCAGATCCCTATACACCCTGATGACCAGGAAAATACTACATTCACATGTCCATATGGCACCTTTGCATATCGAAGAGTGTCGTTTGGATTGTGCAATGCCTCTGCTACTTTTAAGCGTTGTATGACAACCATTTTTTCTAATTTCATTGAGTCTATTATGGAAGTATTTATGGACGATTTCAGTATTTATGGTTCTGATCTTGATGTATGTTTGCATAATCTCTCTAAAGTGCTTAAACGTTGTGAAGAGGTTAATTTAGTTTTGAATTGGGAAAAGTGCCACTTCATGGTTAATGAAGGAGTGGTACCTGGTCATCATATTTCTGAACATGGAATCCAAGTTGATAAAGCAAAAATTGAGGTGATTGAGAAACTTCCTCCTCCTGTTAATGTTAAGGAAGTTAGGAGTTTCTTAGGTCATGTGGGGTTTTATCATCGTCTTATCAAAGATTTTTCCAAAATTACAAAACCCCTTACTCAATTGTTGCTTAAGGATGCCACTTTTGTCTGAACTGATGCTTGTTTGGAGTCCTTTTACAGGATTAAGGAAGCTTTGATAAGTGCACCAATCATACAACCTCCAGATTTGAATCTTCCATTTGAAATCATGTGTGATGCATGTGATTTTTTTTAGTGGCAATGTTTAATCTACAATAATCAATACACATCTGCCAATCAGTGACAAATCTAGTGGGAATTAATTCATCTTTATCATTTTTAACCACTATGATTCCTCCTTTTTTATGAACTACTTGAACTGGGCTTACCCATTTTGAGTCAGAAATTGGGTAAATGATGCCTGCATCAAGTAATTTTAAGACTTCTTTTTTAACAACCTCTTGCATGTTAGGGTTCAAACATCGTTGTTCCTGTATGCAAGGCTTATGATCCTCACCTAGATGAATTATATGCATGCAAAAGTCTAGGCTAATCCCTTTAAGATCATCAATATTATACCCAATCGATTTTTTATGCATACGCAACACAGTAAGAAGCTTAGAAATTTGACCATCATCAAGATCAGAATAGAGGAAAAGACTCATTATCATCAAGAAACACATACTTGAGATTAGATGGAAAAGGCTTTAACTCTAATATCTTTACCTGAGTTTTATCATAAGAAGTAATAGCGTTTATTACCTCACAACCTTGGATTGGATCAGCCTTACTATCCAACTCAATAATCAACGAGTCAACTTCAGCATGTCTTTTCCCATCCGAGGCTTGAAGCATAAGAACTGCTTCCAACGCATCATTCAACAAAATTTGAGGTAGCTCATCATGAACAATTTCATCAATGACATCAATCCTACAATAAGTATTCTCAAGAAAAAGGGTACTTAAGGGCATAGGTTAGAGTGAAAGTAATTTTATCGTCACCCACACTCAAAGTTAGAGTCCCATTTTTATCATCAATAACAGCACCCTGTAGTACAAAGGAACGGTCTCCCCAAAATAATGGGAATTTGGCTATCCTCTTCCATATCCAACACTACAAAGTCTACATGAATATAAAATTTTCCAACCCTGACAGGCACATCCTCTAAAATACCCAAAGGATATTTTATAGAATGGCCCGCCATTTGCAGTGTCATTTGTGTGTATTTCAACTCTCCCATATTTAGTTTTTGAAAAATTGAGAGAAGCATGACAGAGACGTTAGCACCTACGTCACATAAAGCCTTGTTAATAAATAATGCACCTAAATGACGATGAATTGAAAATCTTCCAGGATCTTTAAGTTTAGGTGGGGACTTATTTTGTAAAACAACACTACACTTTTCAGAAAAAGCTACTGTCTCCACCTCACCAAAAGATCGTTTCTTTGTCAAAATATCCTTTAAAACTTTGTATATGATGGAACTTGAGAAATTAAATCAGTGAAAGGAACAGTTATCTCAAGATTTTTGACAAGTGTCATGAACTTACCAAATTTTTGGTCTACCTTAGTTCTGTTCATCCTACTAGGAAATGGCAACTTAGGCACAAATGATGGAGGAGCATTTACAATCTTCTCATTATCCGCTTCCTTGTTTCCTTCAGTTCCACCCTTATTTGTTTGATCAACATCATCCACTTTGTCATCTTTACTGGTTTCCTTCTCTTTATCATTAGTCACATCAGCAGTAGGCATTGAAGGACCATCATAGGTAAAACCACTCCTAAGAGCAATGACATTCACATTCTATTTTGGATGAGTTGGTTGTGATGGCAAAGAGACATGCTGCCTTGTTGTGGATGAACTAACCATTTGTGCAATCTAAGTTTCCAACATCTTGTTATGAGTTCTCAATTCTTTTATCTCCCTCATGTTGTCTTCTTGGTTCCTTTGCACTTTTAGCAATATCTTCATCATATCACTTGATTGATCAGGTTGTGCAGCTTAAGGAGTATAGGTTTGAGAGGGCTTCTCAAATCCAGGGGGATTTTGAGGTCCTTGAGAAGGCCTATATTTAGAGATGCATAAAAGGCCCGTCGGGTCGGGCCTTGACCGGGCCTCGAAAAGCCCGGACTTTTTGGTCAAATCCCGGCCCGAGCTTTGACTTTGACCGGGCCGCGCCGGGCTTTCACGGTATCATTGAAAATATTAAAATACAATTCATAAATTATATAATTTAATTGATTACTTCATCAAAATAAAGAATAAAAAAACTGTAAAAGGAAATTGCAACCGGCATATAATTATAACTGTTGTCTGTTACACTTACATTACATAGAGTCAATCATACAATACATACATGCTAACTACTAACAGCTAACATAATGCAACTATTACATAGAATTTAGCACAATGTGAAGGATGGCCTGTATAATTGTAAATCATTATTAGGCTCAAAACACCTCCAGTTACTTGGCCATACTGAGAAAATGCCTATGATAATCCATTATCTGTGGTGTAGAACCTGCAGAGATTGATCAGTCTATTTCTCCGTAACTTTTAATATCTTCCTCACTTTCTTCTTCTGAAGTCTCTTCAATATCCCTTTTATCTTGTATTCTTCTTGACGCATCCAAATGATCTTTGTAGCAAATACACACTTCCATCGATTGTGGACTTAAACGGCTCCGCTTTACATTTAATATTCTGCCACTAAAAGAAAAGGCAGATTCTGAAGCTACGGTGCTAGCTTGGACAGTTAGTATATCACGGGCCATGACAGCCATAATAGGATAATGGCCTGCTCGACTCTTCCAAAACTCTTATATATCAGTTTGTTCCCCAACAAAATCAGTCAGTTTATATTTAGCTAATTCACTACTTGAATTTATAGTTTTTGACTTCTTACGAGAAATAGCAAGTTGCACAGCAATATCCCTACTACTGCCACTTTCAACAGGAATGTCGCGTGGTTTAGCACCATATAACATATCATAATGATCATAGAATGCATGTAATGAGGTATTAAATTTTTCGATAGCAATTTTTGTATCATCAGCACCTATTCCTAAGTTCTGATGAATGCATTCTATCAAACCTTCCACACCTTCCACACCTATTTTAGGATTTAAAGCAGCAACACAAGAAAACAGAACAGGAATATCTGTATAATATTTTAAAAATTTTGATCACATTTTTAAAATAGTTTCGTTCCAGAAAATGTTACCAATATTATTTGCAAATGTCAAAGAAACCAAATTCTTCCAATGCTATAGGGCACGTAGGATAATAAACACCAAATAACCTACATGTAGACTTATAAAAACATTCAAGAATACCCATTAATTGCTGAATTATAATCCAATCAGAGTCATCAATGTTAACTGGATTTTCAGATCCACACACAGTATTATAGAACTCCATTAAAACATCCTTTTGTCTAATAGCACGGCGTAACATTTTATAAGTCGAATTCCACCTAATAGGCATGTCAAACTCTGGTTTTAAAAAAAATTTACCTTGAGAAGTTACAAATTTCTTAAAGTCCCGCCTTCTTTTATTTGAGTGATAACAGAGAGCTTGTAAATCAAAAGATATGTATGATGTGTGAATTGTAAATCTAAATAAGTAATTGTATATGGTTATATATATATGAATATATATATATATATATATATGACCGTTGAATGTTGATGAATAGAATATACGTACTTTAGTAGCCGTTTGTAGCCGTTTACTCCGTTCCTGGTCAGCACAGCAGACAGCAGCAGCTTAGGAGCAGTAATTGAGTAATTTAGGGTTAGGGATTGAATTGTTGAAAAGGGGATTGAGTTTGACTAATTGACTTGTTTTGTTTCCTCTCCTCTCCAGTCTCCAGTGTCTGTCAACTGTCAAACAAAACAAGTTTATAAATCAAAGTATCAAACACAGCAACATTTTATAAATTAATATTTCACTATAAATTATTAATAATTTAGTACTAAACTAAGCAAACTTTCATAAAATTATATTAATTATTATTTTAAAATAATTAAATTAGAAAAGTGAAGTTTAACATAATTAAAATCAACATAACAATAATGTTTAAAGTTGAATATATAAATAATAAAATTAATTATTCGAATAAAAATCGAGTTTAAATCGGGCCTTAATCGGGCTTTTATTCGGACCGGGCTTAAGCCCGGGCTTATCAAAAGACCGGGCTTAGCCCGGGCTTTTAACCGGGCCGGGCCGGGCCGGGCTTTTCCTAAAAATATAGGGCCCGTCGAGGCCCTAAGCCCGGGCCGGGACCGGGCCGGGCTTGACCGGATCGGGCCAGGCCAGATTTTCGGGCCCGTGCTTTTTGTGCATCTCTACCTATATTGCTGCTGATTAGGATATTGATATGATCGTTGATATTGTTGCTGCTGATTAGGAACAAATGGATTTTGCGCATAATTTCGCTTTACATCAAATCTGTGAGACCAACTACTACTTTTAGTCTGTCTCTGCAACTGCATCACAGCAAGCACTACGCACCGCTGGTCTTCTAGTCTCCTACCATTATATAGCTGCAAGTTTTTGGTGCCGCTATCGGGGAGACAACTAGTTTCCGTTGTTTTTTAATTTGGTTATTTAGATTGTTTCCATTATCTTGCTGGAACTTTGGTTCCGATCGAGGAAAGTTTCAATACTTTTCTTGGCTTTGTTAAGTGTTTTAAGTTTTGTAATGGATGAAGATGATAGGTTTTCATACCTCTCTTCCCTTATAGAGGCACATACTCAAGAAATTGCCTTATTGAAGACTGCAGAGCCCACTATGCGTCCCATGAGTATCAATTCGATATCACAAGTGGCCCCTAAAACTTACAACTTCTGTCTGACTTATGGTGTACAAGGTCACTATGGTTATGAATGCTCGTACAACATGTGTAATTCTCAAAGAGCTTTAATGGGACAAATAAATTCTTTTGATGATGGATACGGGTACAACCAGTACTCTAATACATTTGATCAATAATGGGTGCCTCTAGTGAGTAAAATCTCCCGATCTACCACTCCTATTGCATAAAATTAATTCATGATATCGGTCAATTACACAAATTAATAATTAAAACATAATCAACTAGAATTAGCCATAATCAATCAAATCAATGTGAAAATTATGCCAAGATTATAGTGCAAACATGTTTTCCCCTTCTAAACCCTAGAAAACGACTACTCACTAATGATTAAAAAGTAAAACAACTAAGATAATAAAGAAGTATAATTAAACTATTAAGAACATGTAAGAAAATCAGATAAGAAAACCTATAATATTCAATCTTGTCACGAGACCAAAATTCATGGTTTTCTTCTCTGTATATAAAACCCTAACTATTCATACTCTACAATAATACGTATCTTTAATAATATGTCTAAACTAATAATAAAACATGTTCTCTTATAATCTAGAGGTGTTTTATTATTCTAATCAAATTATAAGTGAGAGTTCTAGACTGAATAGGATTTTGTAATAAAAATTTGTAGATGTCTGTTCACTATAGTTTCCGGGCTGCTCCAGCAGGATTCTCCTTACTAGACCATCTCTAAACTAAAGAGAATTCTGTGTGCTTCGCGTAAACTATAACATCATCAGGAACGGACTTCTAGAACTCAAGATACGGCCCAAACATTATTTATAGCCCGTGTAGTCCAATATTACGAATTTTATTCTATTTTCACTCCAAATTAGGACTTTTTCTCCAAATCCTTCCAATTCTAGAATTTCCTTGTAACATAAAATAAAATATCAAAACCTATTAAATAAATATCCAAATCAATGTAAAATAGAATAAATATGAGAATAAAATCATATAAAATATATATAAAAATATACTTTATCAAACATCCCCACACTAAGCATTTACACGTCCTCGGGCAAATAAGTGAAATAAAAACTACGTCCTAACTAACTAACATCACTTTCATTGATGACACGATTGCATTGAGCATATGCAACAAGCCGTAAAACCCCTAAGCAGCCCTAGTAGGACGAGTATTAACTCGTGAGGGCTTATAGTGACTTTACCCACAATTTTTTTTTCCAAGTCTCAAGTATGCAACATATCATAGAACTCCACACATGTCAACCACAGTTACATAATTTCGATAGTTTTTCTAATTCGCACATCATTCGTACACAACTATCCAAGTACACACACATTGTTTAGATAGATAAAAATAACAAGAAATAGACATCAAAGTCGCATCTAGTAAGTAACATGCTATGGATAAGAAAATCTCACATAACTCTCAAGTCACACGAGGTTAAGTGTATTCGCTCAAGTTCAATCAATGAAGACATGCGCTACCATAAGCTTGGTTTTCTACCAAATTTCCACTACTTTGAATATATGCATGCACAAATCAAAAGGTCTTCATTAAAGGTTGTAGCAAGAGGCTCAATGTGAAGGTAAGATATCAATAAAAAGGCTCACAAGTGGATAACTTTACCAACCAATAGAGCGTAATGTTCATTCTTAATTAAAGCACTAAATATGAAATTAGATCATGTAAAAGGTGATCAGTCTCTCACAAACATTAAACTCCAAGTACATATTACCATGTACTTCCCACTTCATATTGTACATATCAATGAACACAAACTCTGCTTCATATTCTCTTTTTTCTTTTTCTTTTTCAAGGTTCAACTATTTCTCCAGTAACTAAGGGCAGTGAAAAGTCACCAAAAAAAAGAGGTATTGAGTTAATCCCCCTCATAATTTCTAGTACAATGTACTTAATACCATCACATGCACATGGATCGTCCCTTTCATATGATATTACACTTGCCACCCAATGGTCTCAAATGAGTACTTATCCTTTTCTTTTTCATTTTTTTTTCTTTTTGGATTTTGATACCCACCAATTTTTCACACTTTAACAAAGAAATCCCCACACTATGTATCACCAACCCTCAAATGAATCAAAATGCTCTACTAGTAAATCAAGACAAGAAAGAACAAGTAGGTTCAAGCATTTAGATAGGTGATATATCAAAAGAACGGATAAAAAGTTCAAAGGGGTTCACTAGGGATATAATTTATGGGTACTGTTTAGGTAAATAAGGTTCATCCTAGTGCCTTTATCATTTTCATGCATACAAATACCATGTAGTCTCAATAACGTTTAAACAAGTTCTAGAGCAATATACTACATGACGAACAATACACAACAATAAAAAATCTGATTATTATAAGATGTACCAATCATAAATTAGGCTCAAGATCTCACAAGTTGAAAGCATGCTTCAGTACTTAATTGACAAAGATACATCTCAAGTTTAGAATTTTCGCAAGCACATACAAGGAATCATCATGCAACAAATGATTTTCTATAAATATATGACATATCAACTAATCATGCAAAAGAAGCTCACAAGATGTGTACTTATCCTTGTTAACACACTACGAGACTATGCAATTATTTTTCAATTTTCAAATTTTTTTTATATTTTTAAAATTTTATCTTTTTGTGTTTTATAATATATCATTGAGAACTCTTCCCCACACTTAAGTGGTTCATTGTCCTCAATGAACTAACTAACTAACAAAATATAAAAAAATAAAATAAAATTCTAAACTAAAAAGAAAGAAAACTCCCCTGAGATCAAGGTGTATGAAGCGAACGCAGCAAATCGGAACAAAAATTCTCGTGGTTGTTGTGAAAGAGCTGAAAATGTGGAAGAATAATATGGAAAGGTAGGGCACTAGAAATCGGAGAACCACACTCCCGCATGACACCCCTAGTTAATATTTATATATATATATAAACATACATAGTATAAACAATATAATATAAATATTACAACAAGTTTAATATAGGCGGAAGGTGGGTTAAATGTAGTACATGTTACAACTTATGTCTGATTTGTGGTGTACAGAGTCACTATGGTTATGAATGCCCGGACAACATCTGTTATTCTCAAAGAGCTCAAATGGGACAAATAAATTCTTTTGATGATGGACACGGGTACAACCAGTACTCTAATACATTTGATCAAGAATGGGTGGATCAACCTGATTTCTCATGCATGGATAATGGTATTCAGAATTTTATATGTGAATAGTTCTTCAAAGATTTAATAGGAAGTTCTGCCATTATGATCTTTGAATCACTGAGATTTTGCTGCCTTTCTTTCCTTACTCGATCTATGTATTGCTGACAAGTAATCCCAGAATCCGGACTAAGAGGAGTTACTTCTGCTTCTTTTTTAGACCTGGGCATCAAAAACTAAAACAAGAAAAAGCAGTGAAATATGCCTCAATTGGAAGTAAACTTCCAATGAGACAAATGAAATAATCTAAAGCAATCAAACTAAATCTATATAAACTAGGCGTCTCCCCAGCAACGGTGCCAAAAAATTGATTTGTTATTTTATATCTAACTGCGAGCGCACGGTGTCTATTGCTAGTACAAAGTGGCAAGTGCAGGCCATATCCACAAGGAGACTAAGTTTTAAGAATTTTAATTTAACTGTTATGAATTATTTCCAAGAGAAGAACGAATATTGAAGATTTTTAACTAGCTTACCAGTGCAAATTAAATATATTTTAAATCAATTAACTAAAGGTCCAGGGCGATTCAGGTTCAACATGTTTACACCAAGCTAATCATAAAAGTATAGCAATTCAGGGGGTCAAGTAATTATAGTAAAAGTTAATCTTTCCCAAGCATTAATACTTTCAGAAACCCAGTGATGCTCCCGCTCTCACTTTCAATTCTGCTATCTTATGTATGCCTCTAGTGAGTAAAATCTCCCGACCTATTACCCATATTGCATACAGATAATCTATGATATTGGTCAATTACACAGATTAATTATTAAAATATATCGACTAGAATTACGTTTTACCCATTAAACTACTAATCAAATTAAAGCATATTCATGGTGCAAACATGGCTTCCCTTTGCGCCCTAAAATTAAACTACTCACTCATGCTAGATGTAAAATCAATAAAAAACAATGAGGAACGCCATGTAAAACATATGCTAATAAAACGAGCTAGAATAGATAGGAATAAACTTAGCTTTAGATTAATGAAGAAATCAATATCCAAGCTAGAACAAAGTGCTATCAAAGAGATGAAGAAACTGAAAGCCTTCGCTCTGTAATAGTACGTACGTCTATATCTATATATCTCCCTAATAAAACTAAAGTACCCTCTAATAATAAAAGTTTTTTATTATTCTAATCCAATTACAAGTAAAAATTTTAGACCAAGTAGGATTCTATATTCAAAATTCGTAGCTGTCTGTTCTCGTTGGATTCTCCTTACTGGACCATCTATGAATTAAAGAAAATTCTATGGGTTTCGCGTGGACTGTAAGATCGACAAAAATAGACTTCTGAAACTCAAGATACGGCTCAAACAGTATTTGCAGCCTGTGTAGTCCAATATTACGAATTTTCTTCTATTTTCACTCCAAGATATGACTTTTTGCTCCAAATCCTTGCAAATCTAGAATTTCCTTGTTTCCTATAACAAAACATCAAAAACTATTAAATAAATATCTAAATCAATGCAAAACACAATAAATACGAGGACAAAAATCATCTAATATAGATATAAAAATATACTCTATCAAAGACAAAGAATTAAAATTGTGTATGCATGTATTTATATGAGGAGAAGATGATTGTTGCATAGAGGATCGTTGGAGGTGATATACTGATATGTAGCCTGGAGTTGCAGGTTTCGGTTGAAATAAAGGAGGAGAGAAGAACATCGTTGGCGTGTGCACGACACCCGCGGGCTGTGCGTGTTGCGCGGCTCGTGTGGCTCGTTGGTCGTGCGGATTAGTGCGAGCGTGGCCCGGTTCCGATTTATTGATTATTTATTTGTATTCGGTTTGTTCATTTCAGCGAATTGTGTGGGTTTGAACCGGCCCAATTCGGGTCAAATAAATTCGTTCGAGTCGGTCCTGAACGGGGGTTTAAAACCGCGCTAACGGCCACCTCTAACTTCAGTAAACAAGCTTGTACGATTGTCCTAAACAATTTTTGTAAGCGACTATTGATTAGGGCTCCAGAAAAGAAAGTTAACTTCATTGTCATGAAAGGTCATAAGGGTTTTGGACGTCCTGTTTGGCTGAAAACGAAATTTGTCATTTTGTACTAAAATGATAAAAACTGAATGTGGAGGGGCTGGTACATTCAGCTTTTCATTCTTTCATCTTTCCACAATCTTTGTTTTCTCTTTCTTTTTAAAGTCTAAGCACATATCTGCTTGTTTTCTATTTTTAATTTATCCTTCTAATTTTTTTTTCATGCATTATTTTCTTTTTAACTTATAAATTATGATTTATCAAACATATTAATAAATTATAAGTAATTTTTTTTAATATTATATAATTTTTCAAAATTAATTAGGTGAAAATTTCAAGATATGAAATTTATTCATTCAGGTTTTTTAAATAACTTCTTGTAATTTTTTTAGCCCGTGTGACAATATATATTATTTTGTTTTAAACACCATTATATCAACCAAACTAAAACCAACTAATTATTCGAAGTTTTACTTTTTTATCCCGGATAAATAGTATAATTTTATTTTAGCCAGGATACATAGTTTATATTAATATAATTTTATCCCAAGGTCATTATCCTTTTCTTAAAATTTTCCCTTTTTATTTTATATTAATGTATTTAAAATTTTAGTTTATATATTTTTAATTAATATTTTATATTATTTTATTTTTCAAAAAAAAATATAACTTATTAGTTATGATTTACCAAACACATTATAAACTTATAAATAACTTATACAAATAATTATCCAAAACATCTAAATAACTTATTGTTAGGTCCCAATCTGTTATACAAACAATTAATTGAAGGCTGACATCCAAGGAGGCTTCTTCCTTTTCAGCAGGAGTAAAATCTTCAGGCTCTTTTGGATAGGTTCTAGCTTTGGTAATCACAACATCATCTACTATCACCTCTGGTTCAATAACCATCGGTGTTTTTAGACCCTTCTTCAACAAGTTCAGATATTTGGGATTTGCCACTTGTAAAAACAAGAGCATCTTCTTCTTCCACATGATATAATTTTCTTTATCAAATAGTGGAATTTTAACGGTTCCAACTTTTTGTGAAGTCATTATGAATTTTTGAATAAATAAAAATTCAAGGAGTTGAAAAAATCACAAAAGTCTAGGATCTTGATTTGTTCGTTAATCAGAAGGCTCTGATACCAATTGTTAGGTCCCAATGTGTTTGTAGAAGGGGGGTTGAATACAAATAATACCAAATAATCGAATTAAATGCGGAATAAAAAAGTGAAACAAAATTCAAGTTAAATAAGAATATTATTAAACTTGAAAGGTATTACAACAACTGTATCGATTACAAGGAATTAATCTCAAATTAATTATCACAAATCTAGAATAAATTCGACATGAACTTTTTCTATTTTTGCAATAAAAAGATTCAAATGCTAAACGCAATTTGAGATTAAGTTCTAGGGATTTTGATCCGCTAGATAGTTATACAAGAACAAGAGAATGATTTCTAGTTGATTGGATTTAACTTTAATAACTAGAAATTGGATCTTGAATTTAGCAGAGAATATAAAATATTGTAGGCGGCTGCTTCTGTGTTCTTGAGGGTATTTTGGATCGATTGATTGACTTCTGTTCTGCTGCTTTCCTTTTTAACAAATCAACAGACTTGAATAGAGCTGGCATGACAATCCTTTTAGCTGGTAGGACATTCAGTGAGACTATCCTTTTGAACTAGCAAGACAATCCTAATAGCTAGCAAGACTATCCTTTGAACTGGAGAGACTTTCGGTATGACTATCAAAATGAACTAGCAAGACTATCTCCTCCCAGTGTAACTTTCGGCAAGACAATTATTTGTACTAGCATGACTTTCGGTATGACTATTGATTGTCATACCGATTGTCATATTAGTACAATCAGATTGTTTGTTGAATTTAAACAGATTTTAATCCAATTTAAATTCTGAAAATCCTTAATATTAATTCTGAATTAATTAATCAATTAATTTAATTAATAAATAAATTAATCTTTGCAGATATAATTTATTTTCTTAATTAAATTATATGACTTAATTAATTAATAGAGAATTAATACTAATCTTGAGCAACAACCATTCTTCTGAATATCTTCTGAAAATTATGAATCAATTCCACCACTTCAATGTTGACACTTGATGTACTGTCTGGTTCATGAGTGACTAACTTCCGTGACGTTTCTTCATGTCTTGACTTTGATACTTGATTTTCTTCAGATTAAATCCTTGTAATTATCTGATACCCTGACGAGATCTCTGTCACTTGATTAAATCCACAATCTTGATTTATATCACTGAGGCATGATCAATTTCTTGAACTTCTTCCAGTGAATTAATTCCTCAAGTCTGTAGATGAACCTTGTTTCTGAATCCTTTGACAGATGTTACTTTGCGAGATCTCTTTGACGGTAGATCCACTATTTACTTATTACATTCTTATTTGAGTTGAGTTAAATCCTCGAATATACAATAGGCTATGACATATGCCTTACAATCTCCCCCTATTTGTTTGTTAGACAATAACACACAAATACCTAGAGGATAACTCAACTAACAAATAAGAAAAATATATAAACAGAAATGCAAAGTAAATAGCAGAAAAGTTCTGGATAACTTTTAACATTTTCCAGATTCCAAATAAATGTTCCTCTAGACTGAACATATCTTCAAGTAGTTTCATCTTCTTTTGTACAACCACATTTCCTGTTGAGAAGCACATATCTCTCTTGATTCTTCCCCTATGAGAATCAACTGATTAAAGAAGATCACCTTCATTTACCACCTCTCACGTACAATAGGATCCGCAGATAAAAACCAATGGTACTCCCCTAACAGCTTCTTCCCTTACTAGAAAATCACCTTGTGTTTACCACCTCTCCCGTACAATAGGATCCGTAGTTACAAACAACAATGGTGTGGTGTAGTGTACATGTTTAATCTTTTTCTTCCTCCCTGCTATTTCTCCCCCTTAGTTGAGGAATCCTCCAAACTATTACTTAAGCTTTTATCTCCCCCTTAAAGAAGGAATGTATGCCGTCGTCTGAAGGAGTTCTCATATTTCACTTGGTTGGAAAAGAAATAAGAAGTAGTTTCTCTTTCTTCCTCACTGTGAGTGTGTGATTCTGTTTAGTGTACCTCACATGTATTTCACTCTTTTCTCCACTCGTGTTTACACTCATTCTCACAAGTGTATCACTCCTCTCATAGCTCCAAAATTCAGCTTTACCTGCAAGGAAAATCACCTTAGCCATCCTTACGGAGGTCACAGGTGGTGCAATGGGAGTTCGCAAATCCCCATCCTTGTTAAACTCGTCAGATGAATCTGAGTCATAATCTACAAGTTGCTAGTTTCCCTTTTAGGGTTCCAGATTTGAATTCTGGGAAGGTAAACAATGATCCAACGAATTTAGCATAAAGATCAAAGTTCCCTTCTAATGTCTGTGAAGATATTTCCTTGTGACTCATCAGGTAATATCTGAATCATTATCAACAAGTTGCCGATCTGCACCTATGTCAGATCCACTATCCGCAGATGCATCCAGGGGATTTAAGCCTGGGGAGGTAGATACAGATCACTGACATATGGCTTTTGGATCAGTATCCTCTCCTAACACCTGTAAAGGCAATTGGTCCATTAACGAACCTTGAACAATCGAATCTGACCTTAAAATGGTTGAAACTCTTGTTTCCGTCAACTCATCCTTTATGTGTGTAACCTTTCCTTGTGCATCAAGAATTGTTTATATTTGAAGTGGTGACACTACATCGGATACCTTGGCCGACAGGCAAATTTCAATAGACACACCCTGTTGAGAGAATGAATCTAGTAACTGTTTTTGTGCCTTTTCAGCCATTACATCTTTTTGAGAAGATGTATGGGGGCTAGCAGTTGTCTCGGTTTAAATACTACTCATCTATGTAGGAGACAGAGCTACTGGGTTGACTACAGAACCTTCCTTATGTGGTGCACTAAGGCACTATCTCCCTCACGCTCATTCATACTACATTTAGTGGTAAGAGAGTGTTGGTTGGTTTTGTTTCTGTGTTTGTCTTTACAGTCTGGGATAGACGTTGTGGGTTTTCAACCTCATGACTGTCAATGAAAGAAAGCCATCGGAGACCGAACCTGTATCACAGAACATAGGGCAATATAGAGAGATAAAATATACTTAAGATCTATAATGAATGAAAATTATACATTTAATCTTTTGAGAGAGATGATGTACAATAGTGATTTCAAAAGATTTTACATGAAATAAGAAATCACTAATGTAGAAAGAAGTTTGATTTACTCCTAAAACTCACTGCACATATAAAATAATATGATTGTGCCTAGTGATTAGAGAGTTATAAATATGACGATTGCTTGAGCAGTACACTAGTTCATACCAACCTGAAGTGAGATTGTGAAGAAGAGATTGCATAGTCCAATAGATCTGCAACTGCAAAGTCCATGAACTGAGGTGCATTGACTTTCTCTTTTGACTCACCAACCAGGAGTACACTTGTACACATCTTACTAGAGTCCAATTCCAAGTGTAATGTGCATCAGGTGCCTGATATGTCGTAATATTCTCAAGTCTCGTCACTGGTGCTATATGTTAGATACTGCTTCCTGATAATAACCTAGCACAATATACAAAATTTCACTGATAACATATCCAGCTTGCAAACAGCCATATCCCTCAGATAAACCTTTGTTGTTATCTCAAAGGTAACCAGGGGGCCAGCTTTCTCAACCACATTTGATAGCAGGGCTCTATCTCCGGTCATATGTCTTGATGATCCACTGTCAAGAATCCACACTACCGGTTACACCTGTTTAATGCCCTGCACTACAAATGGATTAGACCTTCTTCGGAACCCAAACTTGGTTGGGCCCGGCATACTTGTAGAATTGTCCTTTGTCAGGCAAAACAACATTTTTAATTTTAATGGTCTCAACTTTCTCAATGACTGAACATTTGACCTTGTAAACAGCCTTAACAAATTTCTATTTAGGCCTAGGCACAAATGTCTCCTTTCTAGCCTTAGAAGGACTAGCAGTCTTAGACCTATCATGCTTCTTATTATTCACATGCTGACGAGGAGTAGTCTTATCACTAGGAACATGCTTACCATTAAAATAAGCATACATCAAATTAAAAGCACAAGACATACAATTAGCAACACCACATGCTTTATGAGAGTGATTAACAGCAGGCAATTTATGCATGGTAGATATGGCATTTTTGTTATCCAACTCATGTGTGTCTGAGTTAGTCTCAGTTGCTTTCATAACTTTGACTGGAACTTTCGACACACTCGACTTGGAAACAACCTTCTCATTAGAAAGATCTTCAGCACGTATTTCTTCTTGAATAACAGAAGAGGTCGCATCAAATGGTTCAGCAATTGATGTTTTATAGAGGGGTTCATCAACACCCTTAAGCACATGTGGTACTTCCCTCCCTTTAGCCCATACATGAGGAGGGGAGTTTATGCCTAATTCTCCAATAGCAACATTGTAATCATAACCTATTCCAGATGTTTGATTAACAACTTGCTTACTGTAGAACTTTTTAGCCTTCGAACAAGAATTGAAGTAGGCTCTAACCTTAGTCTCAAGACCGATGATCTTGTCTTTGAGAATAGTTTCGAGTTTTCTATAACAGTCAACTCTATTCTCTAGAAAAGATACTTGTTCTTTTAACTTGTCTTGATTAATGTGCACAAGTCTTAATTCATTGACCTCTTTCTCAAGGTCTTTAATCTGTAAACTTAGCAGTTCATTATCACGACGAGCACAATCTAAGTTACCTCCTAGATGATAAACTAATTCAGCATCAGTATATTTTACCTCTTTTCTTGACGATGAAGCTTTTCCATCAATAGCCATAAGAGCAAGATTTCCTTCTTCTTCATCTTCACTATCAGTATCATCCCAGCTTCTTCCCTTTGCCAGATAAGCCCTTTCAGAGTTACTCTTCTGTTTTGAATCATAAGAGTTCTTCCTTACTTGCTTTGGTTTCCTACATTCTGTGGCAAAGTATCCCAACTCATTGCAGTTATAGCATCTAATGGTGTTCCGATCAACCATCCCTGTTTTGTATCCACCACTGCTGGTGTTAGAGGATGAAGATCCACCTTTCTGGAATTTGTTGTAGTTGGACTTGTACTTGAACTTGGGATTTCTCTTGAATCTGACATTGGAGAATCTCTTGACAATTTGGGCCATTGACTCATCTTCCAATTGCTCCAGCTCTTCCAAGGAATAAAAATCATCACTGGATTGATTTGTAGTAGGAGGATCATATTCTGCTACTAATACATTTTCCTCAGCCTTGGAATACTGTACCATTCTTTCCGACTGTTGAGATTGTTGTTGTTGTTGACCTTCAGCTACAAGAGCAGTAGATGTGCTGACCATTCTATCTTTCCCGTAGACTTCCTTCTGCTGAATCTGCTTCAACTCATAGGTTTTTAACACACCATAGAGTCTATCCAAAGAAATCTCACTCAGATCTCTAGCTTCTCTAATGGCAGTTGTTCTATGTTCAAGATGAGTTGGCAGTGTTAAAAGGAACTTTTTGTTGACCTCCCTGATTGAATAATATTTTCCATTTATATTCAGGTTGTTGATCAACGCATTGTACCTCTCAAACACTTCAGTAATTCCTTCTCCTGGATTGGATTTAAAGTGTTCATACTCAGAGTTTAGGATCTCCAACTTGTTCTCCCTAACTTCCTCTGTGCCTTCATTAATCACCTCAATAGTTTCCCACATGTGTTTAGAATTTTTACAGTTCATCACATGTCTGTTCATCAAGGGATCAAGGGAATCAATTAATATTAATTGAAGGCTGGCATCCAAGGAGGCTTTTTCCTTTTCAGCAGGAGTAAAATCTTCAGGCTCTTTTGGATAGGTTCTAGCTTTGGTAATCACAACATCATCTACTATCACCTCTGGTTCAATAACCATCGGAGTTTTTAGACCCTTCTTCAACAAGTTCAGATATTTGGGATTTGCCACTTGTAAAAACAAGAGCATCTTCTTCTTCCACATGATATAATTTTCTTTATCAAATAGTGGAATTTTAACGGTTCCAACTTTTTGTGAAGTCATTATGAATTTTTGAATAAATAAAAATTCAAGGAGTTGAAAAAATCACAAAAGTCTAGGATCTTGATTTGTTCGTTAATCAGAAGGCTCCAATACCAATTGTTAGGTCCCAATGTGTTTGTAGAAGAGGGGTTGAATACAAACAATACCAAATAATCGAATTAAATGCGGAATAAAAAAGTGAAACAAAATTCAAGTTAAATAAGAATATTATTAAACTTGAAAGGTCTTACAACAACTGTATCGATTACAAGGAATTAATCTCAAATTAATTATCACAAATCTAGAATAAATTCGACATGAACTTTTTCTATTTTTGCAATAAAAAGATTCAAATGCTAAACGCAATTTGAGATTAAGTTCTAGGGATTTTGATCCGCTAGATAGTTATACAAGAACAAGAGAATGATTTCTAGTTGATTGGATTTAACTTTAATAAGTAGAAATTGGATCTTGAATTTAGCAGAGAATATAAAATATTGTAAGCGGCTGCTTCTGTGTTCTTGAGGGTATTTTGGATCGATTGATTGACTTCTCTTCTGCTGCTTTCCTTTTTAACAAATCAACAGACTTGAATAGAGCTGGCATGACAATCCTTTTAGCTAGTAGGACATTCGGTGAGACTATCCTTTTGAACTAGCAAGACAATCCCAATAGCTAGCAAGACTATCCTTTGAACTGGAGAGACTTTCGGTATGACTATCAAAATGAACTAGCAAGACTATCTTCTCCCAGTGTAACTTTCGGCAAGACAATTATTTGTACTAGCATGACTTTCGGTATGACTATTGATTGTCATACCGATTGTCATATTAGTACAATCAGATTGTCTTGTTGAATTTAAACAGATTTTAATCCAATTTAAATTCTGAAAATCCTTAATATTAATTCTGAATTAATTAATCAATTAATTCAATTAATAAATAAATTAATCTTTGCAGATATAATTTATTTTCTTAATTAAATTATATGACTTAATTAATTAATAGAGAATTAATACTAATCTTGAGCAGCAACCATTCTTCTGAAAATCACTGAAAATTATGAATCAATTCCCCCACTTCAATGTTGACACTCGATGTACTGTCTGGTTCATGAGTGACTAACTTCCGTGACGTTTCTTCATATCTTGACTTTGATACTTGATTTTCTTCAGATTAAATCCTTGTAATTATCTGATACCCTAACGAGATCTCTGTCACTTGATTAAATCCATAATCTTGATTTATATCACTGAGGCATGATCAATTTCTTGAACTTCTTCCAGTGAATTAATTCCTCAAGTCTGTAGATAAACCTTGTTTCTGAATCCTTTGACAGATGTTACTTTGCAAGATCTATTTGACGGTAGATCCACTATTTACTTATTACATTCTTATCTGAGTTGAGTTAAATCCTCGAATATACAAATAGACTATAACATATGCCTTACACTTATAAGTTATGTTATTCATATCTAAAAAATGTTTGGAATTTTCAATTTTAAATCATAAGTTACATTTTTTTAAGAAATCCCAAACATGTCCATAATACTACTACAATATCATTCACTTTATACAAAATTAAGATAAAGAAACGAGCTTCCATTTTATACATGATTTGATTAACGAACGCATTCTTTTCCCAAATTGAAGGATTCAGACTTAAAGCGTGTCCCCTTGCTTAATGGGCTTCTTTAGAGCCCGTATTTGCAAAAATTTGATCCCTCAAAGTTCCATTTTATGTTAACCGGTACGATTTTTAAGAAATAAAAACTTAACTTCAATATTAATCACACAAACAAGAGAGACAGTGAGGGTTAAAATATTAATTTATTATATGAATGGGTGATTGTAATAATCTTAAATAAGAGATACGAAAGTTTAATCATTTTATTCATTTTTATGATATCTAAAAAAAGAAAGTAAGTAGGAACTAAGAACATCTCCAACAGATTTTTAATAAATTTTTAAATATAAAATATTATATCCCTAACAAGTTAACATTTTTAAGAGAGTCGACAATACTCTTTACATTCCCTTTATATTCATACTTGAACGTAAAAGGAAGACAAAAGTGGGACAAAAGTTGAATTGAATGAATATTTTATTAATAAATAAAAGTTAAGAGTCATCTAATAGCTCTTAACTTTGAGGAATATTTTAAATATCATCTAAGAAACTGCTGGAGTTTTAATTTGTGAAAGACTCTTTATTTTTTAACATAATAGTAGTATGAAAAATTGGGTTTGAGAGTGTTCTCAAACAAATTATTATCTGAGTTTAAAATATTTTATAATCTAAAATTTTAAGAGAAAATTTGTAAATATAAATTCGGTAATTTACAAAAATACCCCTGTATTATAATTATTTTATTTTAACCTCGTTAATGTCTTTTAAGGCAATTAATCCCTAATAGTATTGGTGTTGAGCTACCATTTCTTGACCATTAATTAGTTGGTCTTTAAAAAGAAAATTTCACCCACAGAAACACATAACGTAGAGAAGAACCCTAATATGTATTCCGTGTAATTTGTCTGAACGAATTTTCAATTTCTCCTAAATTTAATATGTACAAATAAGTTAGTCCCCTCTTTGCTGGCTCTGCCCGGGACTCTAGGATGCTAGTAGCTATTAAAACTATTACCATGCACAGCTACACGTAATCAATCTATATTTTAATATATATGATACTCTACCTAATCAATTTTGTAGTTGTAATTTTTTAATAAAAAATAAATGTCACTTGACATTTAATTTAATTTTCTACACATGAGCGTGCTATTATTACATGAATGAATTGTACACCTCTGCTCCTCCACCTAATCAAATTTGTAGTTGTAGTTTTTTAATAAAATTAAATGTCATTGACATTGAATTGAAGTTTCTAAAAATGTGCTATTATTTGTAAATAAATGTCTTGTTTGTATATGTATTTTTAATGAAACAGAGTTGTTAAATTTTGACCCATAGAATTTGTAGTTTGTTCTGGGAAAGTATGATTGTAGGAATAAAAGATCCGCAGAACTATATGTTGGTCTTCCCAAGATATCGTACTGAATCTTCGCAACTTAGTTACTTACCCTTTTTTTATTTATATAACATTTGAATTTTGTATACATATTCCGCATAATTAGAATAATAATTTTTAATTTTTTTAAATGAAAATATAAAACTAAAAATTTAATAAACGTAATAAACGTAGTCTTTATAACGTATAATTAAAACCAAGTACAAAACAAGAGTAAGGTTCACAAGTAAGAAAACTAGCATCCAAATACAACAAATATTCACAAGTAAAAACAAGATCTTCTTCGCCTTCGTTGAATTGTGCTAAAATGGTCTTCTTACGGCTCTCCTTGTGCTCTGGTACGTCTCTCTCATGAAAACGTTCTTATTTGAATATATATAGAGCAGCCCTTTGCAATCTGAAAGTCTCCCCACTTAGAATCGAATTAGAATCAGGATTCATAATTTCCGCACCAGCGCGGCTGCGCGCTATCACAGCGCGAGCGCGCCGTTCTTCTGGGAAAACTCAGATTTCATCTTTTTCCTTGCTGCTTCGAGCCGGTTTTCCACGATCTTTTATTCCAACACCACCTTGACACCAAGTTAGCACCAAAACAATGCTAATTCACCTGATTCACAGATTAATGCCTGAAATACAAAAATACTAGAAAATACGTTATAACACTTAACAACTTGAGTACAAATGCATCAATTCAAAGCTTATTAGAGCATTATAAAGTGTCATAAATGCCACTCAACATTACCAATAGTAAATCATGCAACTCGGTTATTCCTAGAGAGGCGATAAATAACTATTAGGAAAGCGATATCATTTACGTGACTTGAAGATTATTATCATGTCTCTTTGTTCAGAATTTTCCTTAGTGTTCCAACAATCTAGTTATTTATTTTGGAGAATGGCGTCTTCATTGCGTGATATGGCTACAAATTTTCAGAAATTGGACAATTTTGAATGTGTAAGTTACCGTTGTTGGCAAAAACAAATATATTTCATGTTAATAACATTGAATGTGGTGTAGAATACCAATCCCACCATTTCTAGCGGACGAGAGGAAAAAACCTTGGAATCAACCTGTCGAATAACTAAGTGGGAAAATGATTACTATATTTTGTTGCGGGCATAGCTTGAATGCAATGTCTGACACATTGTTCGATGTTTACCAGAATATGGAAAGCGCCAAAGAACTTTGGGATTCACTCAAAGCCAAGTACGTTGTTATGAATATGTTGTGTACTTGATGATTACCTAAACAAAACATCTAAGTAGATTTTACTTAGTGAAATAATGTAGCACTCGACGGATAAGAATTATAGTCCCGACGGATGACTCATTATAGTCCCAACGGATGATTAACTTATTATCCATCGAGTGAGTAGCTTATGTAATAATAAGTTTGTAGCACAGTGTTGTATGCACCTTTGTATAGAATCTGGAGTAGCATATAAGTCATGTTGACTTTAACTAGATATGCAGAATAGGTTGATTAACTGTACATAAGCAATGTATTGTAATTCTGTATAAGTGAAATGAAGTCAAGTGCCAAAATAGCTACCAACGGATGATTAACAAAGCTTCGATGGATGACCAAAATAGCTACCAACGGATGCTTAACAAAGCTTCGACGGATGATCAAATGACTATCAACGGATGTTTAACATAACAGTCGACGGATGATCAATTAAGTCATCGACGGATGATCTGAAAGTCGACAGATGATCATATCAAGATTCAAACATCAGTTGAACAGTGAAAGCTGACACACAGTCGTTGAGTTGGATACAAGTACACTGTGGAAGCCCATTAACTGGGTAATAGAGGACGAAAAGCAGAAAAGATCAAGACTGTTAGATTTTATATTTGTTCAGTTCTTTTGACTTTGTAATCTTGGTAATATATAAACCAAGAGAGTAGCAAATAGAAAAATAATTGAGATAGCTAAGAAACAACAACAGAGAAATCTTTGTAAGCACTATCTTTAGCATTTCCTGTGTTCTTAACAGTTCTATTTGTGTAAGCAGCTGTGTGTAAGCAGCTGTGAGCATTTCTGCACACAGAGTCCTCTCGATATATTAAATATATCTCTGGTGGAATTGTTTAAATCCACCCGAAAGTTTTTAAAGACTCTTGTTTTTAATTACTTATGTTTTGATTCATTCAAGTTTACATTCCGCATTGTGCTAATCAAAACAAATATATCCATAATCGAGTTGAACATTTTTATTTCAAGAAAAAGGTTCAAGAATTCCATTCAACCCTCCTTCTGTAATTCTTGCTATATTGTTAAGGGACTAACAATTGGTATCAGAGCAAGCTCTTAATCTACAAAGAGTTTAAAGATCAAAACAATTTAGCAAGATGAACAAGAAAGATGTTGGAGTCAAGATCCCTTTTCTTGATAAAGATAATTACCATCATTGGAAGGTAAAGATGCATCTTCATATGCTTTCTCAAGATGAGGCCTATGTGAACTGCATAGAAAGAGGCCCTCAT
Source organism: Apium graveolens (assembly GCF_009905375.1). NCBI lineage: Eukaryota > Viridiplantae > Streptophyta > Magnoliopsida > Apiales > Apiaceae > Apium > Apium graveolens. The sequence continues at coordinate 177,059,259 of NC_133656.1, read as the reverse complement.
GTTCCAATGAGAGCTGCAACAGAAAATGAACCATCTGTTCCAAAGCCAAGGCATGAATGGTCTGATCCTGATATTGAACAAGTCAGGAAAGATAAAAGGCCATGAACATTCTGTTCAATGGTGTTGATGCAGACATGTTTGATAACATCATCGACTGCAAGACTGCCAAGGAAGTTTGGGACACAATACAGATAATCTGTGATGGTACTGAGCAAGTAAGAGAAAATAAAATGCAGCTCTTGATTCAGCAATATGAGCATTTTTACAATGAAGAAAGTGAGTCACTCACTGAAATTTTTAGTAGATTCCAAAAGCTACTAAATGCTCTTAAATTGCATGGAAGAGTCTATCAGACTAAAGACTCCAATCTGAAATTTCTTAGATCTCTTCCAAAGGAATGGAAACCAATGACAGTCTCATTGAGAAACTCACAAGATTATAAGGAGTTTACTTTGGAGAGACTGTATGGCATTCTGAAGACCTATGAGCTTGAGATAGAGCAGGATGAAAGAATGGAGAGAGGAAAGAAGAAAGAAGGACCCATTGCACTAGTGGCTGAACTGGAAAAGGAGAAGGAAGTGAAGATGGAAGCTGTGGAATCAACTTCAAAGGCCTGTGAAAGCAAGGGTAAAGGGCTAGCTGCAGAAAGTGAAGATTCATTGAGTCAAGATGACATGGAGGACATTGATGAGCACCTAGCATTCCTTTCAAGAAGATTTGCCAAGCTCAAGTTCAAGAAGAACTTTGGAGCTGCCAAGCCAAATAGAAACATGGTGGATAAATCAAAATTCAAATGTTTCAAATGTGGCTTGGTAGGGCATTTGCAAATGAGTGTAGAAAGTCAGATTCCAGTAAGAAAAGATTTGAGTCTGTGGATTATAAGCAAAAATACTTTGATCTACTCAAACAGAAGGAAAGGGCTTTTATTACACAAGAGAATGACTGGGCAGCTGATGGTTTGGATGAAGATGAGGATGTCAGCTATGTCAATCTAGCCCTTATGGCCAAGTCTGATGAAACAGAGACAAGTTCCTCAAGCAATCAGGTAATCACTACAAACCTTGCACATTTATCTAAAGCTGAGTGTAATGATGCAATAAATGACATGTCTACAGAATTGTATCATTTGCGTGTTACACTTAAGTCCCTCACTAAAGAAAATGCTAAAATCAAAGAAAATAACTTGTTTTTGAGTGAGAGGAATAATGTGCTTGAGTCTCAGTTTGTTGAGTTTCAGAAACTAAAAATTGAGTGTAGAATTGCCAAGGAGGAATTAACTGAGTCCTTGAAAAAGGAAGAAATTTTAAAGAAGCAGCTCGATCGTGAACAGAGGTGATTAAAGCATGGAAAACATCCAGAGATGTTCATACTCAAATCACCAAGGTTCAAGGAATTGAGTCTTTTTGTGATGAAGCCTGGAAAAAGAATAAGGAGAAACTAGAACCTATTTTGGTAGATGGATTGCTGACAGATGTAGACTCGACGGATGATGAGAACTATCCGTCGGATAACAAAAAATGTTATCCGTCGAATGATAAAAATCCTCATCCGTCGGCTGTGAGCAAACCCATTAGCAAAGCCAAATTAACCAAGCTAAATGAAAAGTATGGGTCTGTTTCCAAGAACTTTGTTTCAGGAGAGTCAAGTCAAGCCAAGAAAGGGAAGAAGGCTAATGTTGGTCACATGACTGTCAAACAGTTAAGTGACAGACTTGAGAAGATAGAGGTAAAAACAGAGACTAAAAGGAAAAACAATAGAAATGGTAAAGTAGGGATTAACAAACATAATAACTACACACCTGACAAATATGCTCCTAGAAAAATCTGTGTCAAATGTAGTAGTGTAAATCATTTGTCTGTTAAATGCAAATCTGCCATGCCTACTCCCATGTCTGTTCAGCCTCAATTCTCTAACATGAATGTCATGCCTCCCATACCTGTTAATGCTATGCCTACACAGAACATGAATGCACAGTTTGCTAATATGCCATTTGCACCTAATCCATATTATGCTGCATACAATATGCCTCAAATGCCATTTAGCATGCCTTACTGGAATAACATGTTTGCACCAAGCATGTCATTTCTTGTTAGCCATAACATGCATGATAATTCTGTTGCATCTAGTGGTTTCAAAGGCCTAACCCAAATGACTAAGGAAGAATCTGAAATTCCTAAGTCAAATGAGTTAAGACCTAAGAAACAGAAGAAGAAAGCTAACAAGGCAGGACCCAAGGAAACTTGGGTACCAAAATCAACTTGATTTGATTTTGATGTGTGCAGGGAAATAGAAGGAATCTTTGGTACTTGGATAGTGGTTGTTCAAGACACATGACTGGTGATTCTACCCTGCTCACAGAGTTTGAAGAGAGAGCTGGCCCAAGTATCACTTTTGGAGATGACAGCAAAGGTTATACTGTGGGATATGGCTTGATTTCAAAGGACAATGTCATCATTGAAGAGGTTGCCTTAGTGGATGGTCTCAAACACAATATGTTGAGTATCAGCCAGCTTTGTGATAAAGGCAACTCAGTAACCTTCAACAAAGAAACCTGTGTTGTGATTAATAATCAAAACAACAAAGTGGTTCTCACTGGTGTGAGAAGAGGAAATGTGTATCTAGCTGACTTCAACTCAACTAAAGCAGAATCTATAACTTGTCTTCTCAGTAAAGCAAGTCAAGATGAAATTTGGCTATGGCACAAGAAGCTATCCCATTTGAACTTCAAGACCATGAATGAGCTGGTAAAGAAAGAGCTAGTTAGAGGCATTCCTATGGTGGAGTTTACAAAGGACGGACTGTGTGATGCCTGCCAAAATGGGAAGCAGATTAAAGCATCATTCAGAAAGAAACTTGATTCAGCAATTGAAGAGCCTCTACAACTGCTTCACATGGATTTGTTTGGACCAGTCAATATATTGTCAATCTCAAAGAAAAGATTTTTCCTAGTAATTGTAGATGATTTCTCAAAGTTCTCCTGGACCTATTTCCTAAAGTCCAAGGATGAAGCTAGTGAAATCATCATCAATCACATAAGGCAAGTTAACAATCATCCTGATTTCAAAGTTAGAAGGATCAGGAGTGATAATGGAACTGAGTTCAAGAACTATGTCATGAGAGCATTTTGTGAGGAAAATGGAATCTTGCATGAGTTCTCAGCAGCAAGGACTCCACAACAGAATGGAGTAGTGTAAAGAAAGAATAGATCTCTTATTGAAGTTGCAAGGACAATGCTTGAAGAATCAAAACTACCAACATACTTCTGGGCTGAAGCTGTAAACACTGCATGCTACACTCAGAACATCTCTCTGATTAATCAAGCAAGATGCATGACACCTTATCAATTGTTCAAGAATAAGAAGCCAACTCTGAACTTTCTTCATGTCTTTGGCTGTAAATGCTATATTCTGAGAAATCAAACTGATCAAAATGGGAAGTTTGATGCTAAAGCAGATGAAGGAATTTTTGTTGGATATGCTGTTGGTAAAGCATATAGAGTCTACAATCTAAGAACCAACATTGTTGTTGAATCTATACATATTGTGTTTGATGATAAAAAGATTGAAGGACTAAAAGATGGAGATTACCATGAGAGCCTCAAATTCGACAATGTTGAGATGGTCAGTGATGAAAGTGATGATGAGAGTGATCAAGAAACAGTGTCTAAGGATAATGCAGACAAATCTACTACAAATGAAGCACAAAACTCAACATCCGTCGAGTTACATAACGCTTCATCTGTCGGAAGGCAATCTGTATTATCCGTCGGAAGACAACCTGCCTCATCCGTCGGTACTCAAAATTCACCATCCGTCGGGTTATCAAAAGGAGCAGGAAGTCAAGGCAGATCACCCATAGAAAGCACCCCAATCTCAAATCAAAGATCCATAAACTCAGGGGGAGTTTCTAGCAATCAAAACTCAATCACACATCAAGACAACATTGAGGTCTCTTCATCTAGGGCTATCTACCTCAACCAAGAAAATGGACAAAAGATCACCCCTTTGAACTGATTATTGGTGACGTTTCTTCCAGAGTTCAAACCAGGAGAGCAACTCAAGAAGAATGTCTATACAACAGCTTCCTGTCTAAGGAAGAACCAAAGAAGGTAGAAGAAGCCTTGTTAGATCCTGATTGGATTTTAGCTATGCAGGAGGAGCTAAACCAATTTGAAATGAATAAAGTATGGAAGCTGGTACCCAAGCCTACAAGAAAGAATCCAATAGACACCAAATGGGTATTCAGAAACAAGATGGATGAAAATGGCATAGTAGTAAGGAACAAAGCAAGATTGGTTGCTAAAGGCTATTATCAGCAAGAATGAATAGATTTTGATAAAACATTTGCTCCTGTTGCAAGACTTGAAGCCATCAGAATCTTCTTAGCCTATGCAGCCCATGCCAATTTCAAGGTCTATCAAATGGATGTCAAAAGTGCCTTTCTGAATGGAGATTTGGAGGAAGAAGTGTATGTAAGTCAACCTCCTGGCTTTGAAGATCCAAATTTCCCAGAGTATGTCTATTATCTACTGAAAGCACTTTATGGACTGAAGCAAGCACCTAGAGCCTGGTATGATACTTTATCAAAGTTCCTTTTGGAAAATCACTTCACAAGAGGTACTGTAGATAAAACTTTATTTTTCAGAAATGTGAATGGCTCTAGCATACTTGTTCAAATTTATGTAGATGATATTATTTTTGGCTCTACAGATGAAAAACTTTGTAAAAAGTTTGCCAAATTGATGCAAAGCAAGTATGAAATGAGTATGATGGGATAACTAACTTACTTTCTTGGTTTACAAGTTAAGCAAGTTAGTGATGGAATATTCATTAGTCAAACTAAATATATTTTTGATCTTTTAAAGAAGTTTGATCTAATGGATTGCACATCTACAAAAACTCCCATGGCCACTGCAACTAAGCTTGAACTAAACACTACTGAAAAGTCTGTGGATATTTCAAGTTATAGAGGCATGGTTGGCTCACTTCTATACTTAACAGCTAGTAGGCCAGATATAATGTTTGCTACATGTTTATGTGCTAGATTTCAGGCTGATCCTAGAGAGTCTCATTTGATAGCTATTAAGAGAATTTTCTGATATCTCAAAGAAACACCAAACCTTGGCATTTGGTATCCTAGAGATTCTGGTTTTGATCTAACTGATTATTCAGATGCAGATTATGCAGGTTGCAGAATTGATAGAAAAAGCACAACAGGAACCTGTCAATTTTTAGGAGACAAGCTTGTGTCCTGGTTCAGTAAAAAGCAAAATTCAGTTTCTACTTCTACAGCTGAAGCTGAATATATTGTTGCTGGCAGTTGTTGTGCACAGATTTTATGGATGAAAAATCAATTGCTAGACTATGGTTTGCAAGTTGAAAGGATTCCTATTTTCTGTGACAACACAAGTGCAATTGCCATCACTGAAAATCCAGTGCAACATTCAAGGACAAAGCATATAGACATCAAGTACCATTTCATAAGGGAACATGTAATGAATGGTACTGTAGAGTTACACTTTGTTCCAAGTGAGAAGCAACTTACAGATATTTTTACCAAGCCACTGGATGAATCCACCTTTTCTAGGTTGGTAAGTGAGTTAGGTATGCTTAATTACTCTTGAATTTATCTGAATTATTTTACAAGTTGAAAAGTAGCCAGAAATTTAACTAATTTTTAGTCTTGGATGAAAATTTTGGCTAAGTCAAAATTTGCATCTCGACGGATGACCATTATCCATCGAGTTGAGTCATCCGTCGATATACAAATTGTAAATAAAAATCAATTACTTTTCTGGAGTATTTTAAAGCTCGACGGATATCAACTTATCCTCATCCGTCGAAGTGTCTAAATCTTAACCGTTAATTCCCTGAACATTATCCATCGAGTATACTTACAGTTTGTAAGCATTACACGACGGATAATGGGTAGAATTTTTACAGTTTATTTTAAATCGGCTGTTTTAGGCAATTTCTTTTGGGTAATTTACTTCTCTTTATTATTTTTTATCCGTTGATTTTGAGTAAAGTATAAAAGCTTATTTCATTCTAATCATTTTGTTTTATCATTCTCAAATTCAATTGTGTTACTTCATTCTCTCTCAAGCAAAAATCCTCTTTCTCTTCAAGCTTTTCTTCTCTAACAATGGCACCCGTAGTTAAGATCATGTCACAGACTGGGTTCATCTATGAGAAGAACAACTTCACTGCCTTGGTCAATAAGGGGATTCAGCAATCTGAAGACTATCATAAGATGATGGACTTCGTGAACAACTGCAAGTTAAGTTTTGCCATGCTGGAATCACCCACAATTTATTGTGAAGTTGTTGAGGAGATGTGGACAACAGCAATCTATAACTCTACTGACAAAACCATCACTCTAACCATCAAAGGTAATGATTTCTGTATCAATAGTGATGTCATAAAAGCATGTTTCAAGATTCCTGATGATAATATATCTGCACCACACACTGACACTAATATTGTCAATATGCTCAATTCCATTCATTATGCACTTCCTACTACAAAACTAAGTGAAATTAGAAGACTAGGTCTTAGGAAGGAATGGAGTTACTTGTGTGATGCAGTAACTAAAGTCTTTTCTGGAAAAATCAGTAATTTTGATTCTGTGAACATTTCCATAATTAACATGCTATACATGCTAGTTACAGACAAATATTACAATTTCAGTGACCTTGTTGTGTATGAGTTAGGTTTTAAACTAGGTGACTTAGCCAAAAGAGGAAAGAATATTTACTTTGCTAGATTTTTTATGCTTTTGGCTAACCATCTTTATCAAGAGATTGAACTTGAGAACCCAAATAACAAATTAGCTTGTTGGGTTCAAGAGAGAAGAATCATTGCAGACTTGAACAGAGCCAACCATCACAAGGATGTGCCAATGTTCTATTTTCCTATAATGCTGACACCTCAGGTAAGTGAGGTAAGTTCATCCAGGCCCTCAACTATTCCAATCTCTTCTATTTCTTTGACTTCAGGCATAGCTATGGCAACTGTGACAATGACCAAACAGTTGCCTACCAAAGTTGCCAAAACAACTGCAATTTCTAAATCCAAATCAAAGAAAACCCCCTCTGGTATCTCTCAAAAGATACCAGTTGAAAAATCTACCAAAGCCAAAGAGGGGAGTGTGAAGGAGGGTAAGATAGGTGAGGGAAGGGGTGAACATCAAAGAAACCCCAAGGATAAGGTTGGAGAGTTGAGTGAATCCCAGCCTAGCCACACTGCAGTTTCCCAACAAACTGTAGTGCTTAAAAAGGACAAAAGCTCACTTTTAGCTGCATCCTCCTAAAAGGATGTGGCTATTGAACAAAGCTCTCATCCAAGAGAATAGGCCAAGAGGGTTAGGGACACAAGCTCACACCAAACTTACACTAGAAAGAAGAAATCCAAAACAACTGGGGATGCACAGGGCACACACTTAGTGCAAACTGGTGCTAAAGACACAGTCCCTGCACCTTCTCAAATTCAGATTGATGTGGCTCCAATAAATGTGGAGTCACAGCCAAAATCTCTCATAATAGAAGCCACAGAAACACAATACTCACCAACTCACTGGAAGTGGATATGATAAACACTTCAATTCCTGATTCCCCTTCTTTAACTCTGTTGGGGAAGCCAAAATCTAGTGCAAGTGAGCATCATCTTTTAGATGATTTGTTGGCTCACTTGCCAATTCTTTCTGATTCTATTGTGACATCTGTGCCTCAAATAACTTCAATCAACATAGAGTCAACAATAGTTTCTCTTCCCACCTCATTAATTTCTACTCTCTCGATGGATATTGCTCATCCGTCGAGTAGTGATTGTATCCCGACGGATAAGCTTAACAGCAGTTATCCGTCGGATAGCTTTACCACTCACCCGACGGATATCACTTATCCGTCGAGTGTCTCTACACAACTTCAAACTTCAATAATTTCAAGTGCAGAAGATTTGGTGGTAATACAATCACTCTTAGGACTGAGAGAGGAGAGTGCATTGAGTGAGAGGCTGGGTTGCTCCCAGGCAAAAGGAGAGGAAAAGAGTGAATCTCAGCAATCCATTAATTCAGAATTGGAAAAAGTGAGTGAGAGGAGTCCCACCTTAGTAGGTGAAGGTGAGGGTGTGAGGGTGGGGAGCCAGGGTGAGACCCTGATGCAACAAAAGAGAGAATATGAGAGAAAGGGAGGTACTGGAGAAATAAGGATGGAACCAGCCATTGCTAGTGAGTCAATGATTGTGGATGATGCTGAAAAGGAAAGACAATTTCAGCAACATTACAAAGTTGTAATTGATAACATTTCCTTGGATGCTGACACTTTTACTCACCCTGTTTCAGCCTATCAACTGTTGGCTGCTCAGGGCAATGTGGAGGCAGAGCAGACTTTGAATTTAGTGCACACCACAGAATCTCTTCAAAGAGATAAAGCTGCTGTGAATAGAATGCCTTCTCAAGCTGGAGAGCCATCTGAAGAATTTGGAGTAAATTATGATGATGATGACTCTGGTTCTTTGGATGGAAGCATGAACTTAGGGGGAGCTGAAGGCCCAAGTTCTGCTTTCAGTTTACCTAAATGGGCATGGGCAAAGGAATTTTCACCAGGGCAATTTGAGGTGTCTTTGGTAAAACAAGTAATAGCTATTCAGCAGGCCCTTCAGGAAGCTTCAGATGCTGGTACCAAGGCTGTTCTTCAAGCTCACCTAGACTCTTTACATTTAATGAAGATCCAACACTCAAGACATAATCTCAGTGTGGATGAATTGAAAAAGGAGATAGCTGACTTAAAGACATATAACTCTGAGAAGCTGGATTCAATAATGCCATATGGTACCATACATGATCTATTACTAAGATTGAGGAGAGAATCAGATTCTGACAAGAAGATAGCCAAGCTGGAGAACAGAGTTCAGGTTATTGAGAATTCAGTGGCTCTACTTCTTCAAAATCAACAGACTCAGACAAATCTTCTTATGCAACTGGCTAAAGCACAAGGCCTAACTCCTCCACTTGATGATAACAAAAAGGGGGAGAGAGAATCAAGTAAGGGGGAGAAAGGACCAACTGAGGGGGAGAAACTTCTAGTTCAAATCAGCAAAGTAATTGTACCTTCAATTACTATCTCCAAGCCACCAGTTGCAGATGGTATAGATCTTATAAATGCAGCAGCAGAAAATTTGAAAGATGCTGATAAAGGAGAGTTGACTCTGATCAACTGGAAAACGATTGATGAGGAAATACAGAAAAAGTTTCAATTAGTCAATGAACCAGATCAGTCATCCATCCATCACTCTCATGTCAAGCCAATCAATGTGAATGAGATGAGCATGAACTATCTGGAGAAAGGACAATCTTCCTGCATCAAGACTACAAAGGCTGAGATAATTCTTAAACCAAGGGCAAACTATCCAAAGTTATCTTTGAAGAACCCTATGGATTCTGTGTATGAGACACCCAAGCCTGATGAAAAGAAGCTTCTGTCAAGATCTATTCTCCTCTACAAAGATCTAGCTGATTCAGCCTCAAGAAAGAGAATTGCAAAGATATTCAGAAATGGGAAGGAAATTTGTGTGGTAGCTGGACATCCACAATTTGCTCATGCAAAGGAAGAAGAAAAAGCCAGATTGAAGCAGGAAAAGAGGCAAGCTGCTCTAGATGCAAAGAAGTCTAAACAAAAGAAAGAACAGTTTGCTATCTTGGCCAAGCTACAGGCTGTGAATTCTTCTCAATAAATTCCCTCTCAACCATCTCAAGCTACTGAATCAGAGAAGAAGATTGAAAAACAGAAGAAATCCCCAAGAAAGAAAGAACTGGCTAAAAGAACAAAAAGAAAGTTGGATGTTGTTGACAAGGAATTGGAAGATCAATTTCCAAAGGAATCCACTCAAGCTGAAACTCAAGCATCAAAACCCTCTGTGGTGTTTGAAGACATAAGGGTGGTGGACCCCTACAGGAACATATATGGAGAGCCTATTGTGCCAAAGGATGAGCCAATAGAGTGGGATAAATTACCAATTCCTGACTTCAACTTGCCAATTCTTACTAAGCCAAGAAGGACAAAATCAAGGGCAGTCAAGAAAGTGAAGCTGTCACCTCTCAAATCCAAGTCAGTAGTCAAAGCTCAACTCAAGGTCAACAGGGGAGACTACTTGTACTTGTGTGACATCAAAGAATTCTCAGATCTAAACCTTTATCTGGAGGAGCTGTATGAGGTAAGGGCAATTGATGCATACAGAAACCTACCTGAAAGGTTGGTGTTCAAGTACAAAGGGGGAAGGGAGATTCAGTGGCCTCATCACAGGATACTTCAAGAAAGCCAAGCTGTGTTGATCAAAGTCTATTCATCCTTCAAGAAAAACTTTGGGTTCAATGTAACTGCAAGAAGATTAGTATTGAAGAAGATTGAAGAGCTAAGGAGTGTTAGAGCCAAAGATGCACTACCCAAAACTCTTATCATCCCATACACAGGGAGAAGAGTGCATCTAAGGCCCTATTGGCTGATGGAATTCATGGATGACAAGGGTGTGAGAAGATTCTTCAGATTAGAAGACCAATTGAGTATCTCTAGCAATGAGACTCTCTTGGAAATGCAAGAAATGTTAGATCTCTTAGAATCTGATGAATTAGAATTCCACAGACAGCTCCAGAATCAAATTGAAGAAAACAACAGAAAGCTTGGAAGAAGATCCAGACCTTCAAGAATCTAGAAAAATCTGCTCAGACTAGAGGAGCATCTTGAACTGACTGTGAGCCAAACCTTGTACATTTTTGTTTAAATTGAAGCACTTTCAGTTTTATCTGCTTATCTTTAAAGATATATGTTTAGGATGTTTTGTTATCATCAAGTATCTCTTAATTTATGGCTACAATTCCAGTAGACATAAATTGGGGGAGATTGTTGTGAATATGTTGTGTACTTGATGATTACCTAAACAAAACATCTAAGTAGATTTTACTTAGTGAAATAATGTAGCACTCGACGGATAAGAATTATAGTCCCGACGGATGACTCATTATAATCCCAACGGATGATTAACTTATTATCCATCGAGTGAGTAGCTTATGTAATAATAAGTTTGTAGCACGGTGTTGTATGCACCTTTGTATAGAATCTGGAGTATCATATAAGTCATGTTGACTTTAACTAGATATACAGAATAGGTTGATTAACTGTACATAAGCAATGTCTTGTAATTCTGTATAAGTGAAATAAAGTCAAGTGCCAAAATAGCTACCAACGGATGATTAACAAAGCTTCGACAGATGACCAAAATAGCTACCAACGGATGCTTAACAAAGCTTCGACGGATGATCAAATGACTATCAACGGATGTTTAACATAGCAGTCGACGGATGATCAATTAAGTCATCGACGGATGATCTGAAAGTCGACAGATGATCATATCAAGATTCAAACATCAGTTGAACAGTGAAAGCTGACACACAACCGTTGAGTTGGATACAAGTACACTGTGGAAGCCCATTAACTGGGTAATAGAGGACGAAAAGCAGAAAAGATCAAGACAGTTAGATTTTATATTTGTTCAGTTCTTTTGACTTTGTAATCTTGGTAATATATAAACCAAGAGAGTAGCAAATAGAAAAATAACTGAGATAGCTAAGAAACAACAACAGAGGAATCTTTGTAAGCACTATCTTTAGCATTTCCTGTGTTCTTAACAGTTCTATTTGTGTAAGCAGCTGTGAGCATTTCTGCACACAGAGTCCTCTCGATATATTAAATATATCTCTGGTGGAATTGTTTAAATCCACCAGAAAGTTTTTAAAGACTCTTGTTTTTAATTACTTATGTTTTGATTCATTCAAGTTTACATTCCGCATTGTGCTAATCAAAATAAATATATTCATAATCGAGTTGAACATTTTTGTTTCAAGAAAAAGGTTCAAGAATTCCATTCAACCCCCCTTCTGTAATTCTTGCTATATTGTTAAGGGACTAACATACGTTGAAGAGGATGCATCAACTAAGAAATTTCTTGTGAGTGATTTTAATAATTATACGATGATTGATAATAGGCCTGTAATGGAACAATTTCATGAAATTCAACATCTTTTGGGATAAATAAGATTACATGGTATGAATATGGATGAGGCTATTGCAGTTGCATTTACAATTGATAAATTACCCCCATCTTGGAAAAATACAAAAAACTTCCTAAAACACAAAAATGAGAATCTGACCATGAAATAATTAGGAACCCATCTCCGCATTGAAGAGGGTATCCGGGTTCAAGATGGTACTAATGATACTGGTTCCAAATACACAAGTGTTCATACTTCTTCCATTTATGTAGTGGATGAAGGACAATTTAGTGGGAATAAAAGGACTAACAAACGTCCTTTTAGGTTCAATAATAATAAACCTCCATACAACAAGAAGGCAAAGAAAGGAAAACCGGGAACTTGTTGGGAATGTGGTGATCCTCATTTTAAGAAAGACTGTCCTTTTTGAAAAATAAATAAGGCAAATCGACAATGTCAACAAAATGACAGCCAAAACCAAGGTATAATTTCACATGGTGCTACAAATTTAGAAATGAATTTTGTGGCTATGATTTCTGAAATCGATGTTGTGCAAGATGATGATTCTTGGTGGGTAGATTCAGGGGCTTCTAGACATGTGTGTAAAGATCGATATTTTTTCAATACTTTTCAAGAATTGAAAGATGAACCGATTTTGTACATAAAAAATGATTTTACGGTTAGAGCCAAAGGCATGGGTCATGTAGAATTGTTGCTTACTTCAGGGAATAAACTAACTCTTACTGATGTTGTCTATGTTCCAAAAATTTTAAAAAAAATCTGGAGGTATGTTGTAAAGCATGCTTTCAAGATGGTATTTGAAGCTGATAAGTTTGTATTAAGTAAATTGGGTGTTTATGTAGATTAAGGATACTACTGTAATGGAATGTTTAAATTAGAACTTGATAATAAGATTGCTAATTTTGTGTATGTGATTGATATTTCATCTTTATGGCATAGTCGTCTTTGTCCTGTTAATTATCATCATTTATATAACATGTCAAAATTAAGGTTAATTCTTCTTTTTAATGTCAATGTAGAAAAGTATAAAATATGTGTGCTAAATAAAATTACAAGAAATCATTTCTGTATGGTTGAAAGACAATCTATTTTGCTGGAATTAGTACATAGTGACTTTTATGATTTTCATAGCACTCCTTCTTTTTGAAATAAAAAATATATAGTATCTTTTATTGATGATTTTTCACGATATTATTACATATATTTGTTATCTTCTAAAGACGAAACCCTTGATAAATTTAAGATTTTTAAATCTGAAGTTAAATTGTAAACTAGTGAAAAGGTTAAGAGACTTCGCACGGATAGGGGAGGTGAATATTATTATTCAAGTTATTTTCAGTTCATAGAAGTTGTCCATGAATTAACAGCACCTTATTCTTCACAACAAAATGAAATTGCGGAAAGGAAAAATAGAATCCTTAAGGAAATGGTCAATTCCATGGTGTCTAATTCTGGTCTTAGTATTTTGAGGGAAGTCATGTTAACGACATGTTATATATTAAATATAGTTCATAATAAAAGGAATAAGGTTACCCCCTATGAACTTTGGTAAAAAAATAACCCGATCTTACTTATCTCATGGTATGATGATGTAGAGCAATTGTAAGATTGCCAGGACCCAAAAAGAAAGGCATTAGGTGAAAAAGGAATCGATTGTGTTTTTATAGGTTATGCTGAACATAGTATCACCTATAGATTTTATGTCATCGAACCCAATGATAATGTATTACTTCATGCTGTAATAGAGTTGAGATATGCATTATTTGATGAAACACGTTTTTCATCAATCTCAAGGCCAAAAGATATTGTACTTTTTATAAGGTGTACAACAATAGAGGATTTTATAAATGATCATGAAAATATTATTCCAGAAATTAGGAGAAGCAAGAGGATCAGAAAAGAAAAACCCCATGGACCTGATTTTCAACTTTATTTGGTTGAATGGTCTAGAGAATCAGTTTTGACTCAAACACTATATTGTTATAGTGTATAAGATGATCCTAAAACATTTAATGAGGTCGTGAAATCTCATGATTCATCATTTTGGAGGGAAGTTATAAATGATGAAATGGAGGCAATAATTGGAAATAACACTTTGATTTTATCAGATTTGCCCCCTGGTTGTGTTGATTTCGGTAGTAAATGGATTTTTAAAAGGAAATTGAGAACCGATTGAACTATTAAAAAATACAAAGCTCGTTTAGTGGTTCAAGGATTTAAGCAAACTTGTTGTGTTGTTTATTTTGACATTTATGCTCCGGTGGCAAGGATTACTACTATAAGGTTATTGATTGCACTTGCAGCAATAAAAAAATTGGTAATTCACCAGATGGATGTCAAAACGGCCTTCTTTAATGGTGATTTGGAGGAGAAATTATACATAAAACAACCAGAAGGGTTTGTGATTATTGGACAGGAAAACAAGGTGTGCAAGTTAATCAAATCTTTGTATGGGCTAAAACAAGCACATGTACAATGGAATAAAAAACTTATTGAAATAGTTTTGGCTAATGGATTCAAAACAAATCAGCCAGATAAGTGTGTCTATAGTAAATTTGATGACATCGGTAACAACATTTTAATTTGTTTATATGTTGATGACATGCTCATTTTTAGAACTGATTTGATGATATTCGAAAGGACTAAACATTTTCTTTCTTCTTGTTTCTCCATGAAAGATATGAGAGAAGCATATGTTATTCTTGGGATAAATATAATGAAAGATAATGGAAATTATATTTGACACAATCATATTACATTGACAAAGTGATTAGAAGATTCAATGAAGCAAATTCTTCTCATATTTGTACTCCTCTGGATCTAAGTGTAAGTGTTAAATTGGTTCCTAGTAAATGTCATCTAGCGGCATAATTGGAGGATGCAAGTCTAATTGGCTGTTTGATGTATGCCATGATAAGTACTCATTCAGATATAATTTTTGCTCTAGGAAAACTTAGCAGATATATTAGTAATCCTAGTATGTTTCAATGGTAGATTATAAGGAGGGTGTTAAAGTATTTAAAGAAAACCTTAGACTATGGTTTAACATTTAAAGGAGATCCTTCAATTTTAGAAGGGTATTCAGATGCTAGTCTGGAATCAAATGAAGATTTATTTTCTACTAGTGGTTGTGTGTTTCTTCTTCGAGGAGGTGTTATTTCATGGTATTCCAAGAAACATACTTGAACCGCTGAATCAACTATAAAATCTGAGTTCATAGGCTTAGCTTCGGCTTGTAAAGAGGCAGAGTGGTTAAAGTATTTTTTAAATGAAGTTGATTTATGGCCAAAACCAGTCCTCCTATCGCAATTTATTGTGATAGTACTTCAACAGTTTCAAATGCTTATTGTCAAGTTTATAATGGGAAATCACGACACATAAGTATGTGACATAGTTGTGTAAATGAGTTGATAAATGATGGAGTCATTATCATTGATTTTGTACGGTCTAAGTTTAATGGCAGATCCATTTACTAAAGCTATGCCAAAGGAAATGGTGTACAATACATCAAAGAGGATGGGAAAATCTATTCAACGTCTAATACAACATTAGATCTTGAATTCAATGGGGATACTACTTTAGTTGATGGTTAAAAGCACTAAATAATGAATACATCCCAAGTAAGTGCTTTGGTATTGTAATGTTCTAGAGATTGAAATATTTCTTATTAGACTTTTGACAAGTTATTCGATTGCATGACATGTTTCAAAAGGTTTACCAATTTGATTATGAAATTTGGCCGCTTCACCAAATCCAGGGCTTGATTTGTAGTACTCGTGAATGGCTATGAGCACAAGGCTTTAAAGTGTCTAAGAAACATTATATTTTGTATAATTCTTGTGTGTATTCAATTCTTCAACAATTTATAGTGGTTGTATGATTCAAAGATAGTCTATCATTATGATTATAATTGTTGTAAATAATAATATACTAAGTGAAAATTCAATCGTTAGATATTCTCATTATGCACGAGTATGTTTGTTTTTGTTTATTGGAAGATGGTAAAAAATTTCACATTTATTTTATAAATGGAGGAGGATTGTTGGAATTTATAGATAAATGTGTATGTACTTAATATCTAAGATATTAAAGTATACTTATATGTGTTTTTTATTTAGTTTACATTGTCTGTTAGGTCAATAAATATATCTATACTTGAATATACATGTCTTCAAGATGAGAAGATACATCTCTTCAATTTCTACAAACAGATTGTATGAGAGGAATGGAGTAAACATAATGAAAAAATTCATCATCCTGCTTTTGGTAAAAGAAAATTTCTGCAGAATTCTCTTTTTTCTGGACAAACACAATCTACACAAATTTTATGTGAATTGGCTTTGCAGAACAACAAAAGTCAATTAGTCTTCTTTGTATCCCAATAGTATTATCGTACAACTCAGTTGTTCCTAGAAAGACGATAAATAACTATTAGGAAAGCGATATCATGATTTACGCAACTTAAAGATTATTATCTTGTGTCTTTGTTCAGAATTGTCCTTAGTGTTCCAACACATATTCGATCAAATTTTAACATATTTGAGATTCTGAAGTAACCTAAATTTACAAAATAACCTTGTATCCCGCTTTGATATTTAATCTAAAAGTATGCGAACATTACTCCAACTATTTATTTGCAAATAAGTTAAGGGCATAAAATCAAAAATTTGCAAATATTATAACAACTCTTTATTTACAAATAAGTTAAACATGTAAATCAATTAAATTCAATTAGTTGCAAATTTATGTACAAAAGTTGTACTCATGTATCAATCAAATCTAAAAAGAGAGAGAATGAGAAAGAAGAGAAAGAAACCCCAAAATTAACTTGTCAAGTAGATTAAAAATTCAAATATCACCCATCGTCAATGATTGTCATACTCGAATATACATCAATGCCATAATATCATATATATCGAGTCAGGGACAGAGACAAAGGATGGTAGGGAGGTGCATATGCAACCCTAAACTCCGATATAACCATGGTAATATTACAATTTACGGGGAAAAATCAAAACTAGGCAGGATAACTTGACTAAATTATATATATAGGGGGCTGTTCAAATAAAAACTGACTTAAAATGAAAACTAGAAACCTACACACCAGTAGCTCTAATTTTAACACACCAAGGCCCAACCCAATATTTAATTAGTGTTTTAATATACACAGTTCTTTTCTCCCATCTTCATCTTAATATACACACGATAATAAATGTACATACATACACCATCATCATCATTTCACGTCTGAACTGAAATAATTATTTTATAATACTGATCACCACCATATATGATCTTACCCAAAATCACTATATTTTATTACTGAAATACCTGAATCGTTAAAATCACTAATTTATCTTACACAAATCACTAATAAGTACTAGAAAAATCACCAATTTATATTTAGAAATCACTACAATTTGATGCAGAGTCATTATATATTATATACAACGATTATACCACTGCCTCTTTCTCACCGTCCCCATCACCATCACTATCACTTTCAATTTCAATCACCATTATTTTAGATATGGGTGGATAATACTAAATAAGAAGGTTTTTAGTTTTTATTTTAAGAGGAGTTTATATTTGACCAAAAGGCTATATATATTCAATATTAAATATTGATTTTTTAGTTTTCGCCCCCTCAAAAAGATCTGAATTTTATGAATAAAATAATAAAATTAATAATATTTACAATAATTATGAATTTAAATACGTTAATTAAAGTATATTCATATATTGAAATTATTTAAAATATTTTTTACTAATTTATTTGATATGTAATAATTATAAAAATATATATTAATTACTCTAAAAAATTTGACCCGGCAAACTCATGTTTCTAACTCTGCTCTCGGTACATGATAAATATATCAATTTATTAGAGAAACCTTAGGTTATATTTGGTTGGGGTGAATGAAATGGAATGAATCTAATAAAAGGAAATAAATGGGAGTTGGAGGGAAGAGTTGAAAAAAAAATAGATGGACAAAATTATTATGATAAGAATTGTGAAGAAAATGAGGCTAGTAAGAAATAGAGCATTTCATTACAAATTGGGAGTGTTTAATTATAATGTAGGTGGTTTGGAATGAAATGTGTGAAAGATTGAAAATTTTATTAAATTTAATCATTTTTCACTTAAAATCTCATTTCATTCCATTTCATTCACCTCAACCAAACATAATATTAGTTTATAATTATCTATGAATTTCACATATATGCCCGTATTTTGGGTAAAATATTCAGAGCTCGGCAAGTGACGACACAGGGCTGTCAAATGTTGTAGGGCACATCCTTTTAAGGTGTACCATCTCACAAGCCTTGCTAGGGCGTAGCATTCGGTTGGTTCGGTCCAAAACCGGACCGAACCGAATAGACCGAACCGGACCAAACCGAATAGACCGAACCGGACCAAACCGAATAGACCGAACCGGACCAAACCGAATAGACCGAAAACCGAATTAACATATTTTTTTTGGACCAAACCGGACCAAAATTATATTATGGACCAGACCGAACCGAAGCGAATTATTTCGGTTCGGTCCGGTTTTGGACCGAACGAACCGAATTTTTTGGAAAAAATAAAATTGTATCAAAATTTTAAACCAAAAATTATGAAATCTAAAATATAATTAAAGTAAGGTGATATGTAGAGTTCTAAGACTGTATAAATATAATTACAAATTAAAATTTATGATTATATTTTTTAAGATATATATAAAATATATATAATATAAAATTATAGTATTTATCATCTGGTCTATTGGGTCTATTCGGTCCTGACCGAAATATTTTTTACAAGAACCGGACCGAACCGAATTTTATTTCGGTCTATTCGGTAGACCGAAATTCTGAAAAATCAGGACCGAACAGAACCGAATTAGCACGGTTCGGTTTTTCGATTTCGGTTCGGTTTTGCTCAGGCCTAAGCCTCGCACACTCATGTAATCTCTCAACTCTTCTTTAATCTAATCTTTTAAACCTTCTCAATTTAATTATTTTCGATCTCAATCTTCGCTTTTTTATTTTGCAAAACAAAGCCAACTTAAAATTAGGTAGTAGAGGTAGTTTGGGAAGTGTAATTAGGGCAAATAATCATTAAACTGTTTCGGTTGAGGGTTAGGTTTTCGCGGATGACACATATACGGTCCATAATTTGATTGTATAAACGTCGGCTTTTTTGTCCTCTTATAAGTTCTATCACGGTTCCGGTGCCGTGTCTAAATATCACAAGTGATTGAGTTAATCCTTAATTTCTGTACATAATTTCTGTACATGATGTAGTTGTAATCGAGAGAAAAGGTTGCACCTAAAATTTAGATATGACAACGAGTGTGAGTTTTTTGCCCCGACATTAAAAGTTAAAGAGGAAAATTGTTCTTATGACATACGTAAGTCTCATGTCAATAAAAGTATATATTATCCCGCTTACTTTTACGTATTTGTATGTATCAATAAATTACTTTGTACCTACAACACATGTATTTACTGTATAACCTCACCAGACACTGTCCTATAATATGATTGATTGATTGATTTACTATATAATAATCAATACATGCATGAATGACGACAGTGGTGAAAAAATGTTACGCAAGGAGGGTCAGTGACACAGATAAGAGAGAATGTCGTATTTTTTAAAAAATAAATGAAGAAATTAGAATTGAAAAAATTAATACATGTGGTATTTTTTTAAAATAAGATAAAATTGGTTGGTAACCCGTGCGATTTACAAGATTAAAAATAATTTTAAGTTATTATTTACATAAAATTAAATCTGATAATAATTTATGCGAAATACAGATTAAAAATAAATAAATAACTGTTATTAAATTACGTAGTTTAAAAATGGAAGCAAATGTAATTATAAATTTCACTTTATATTTATGTTTTACTAATATGACTTATAAATCTAGTTATAGTTCTAGTTATGCACCTAATTATTTTACTTGTTATACTAATTTAGCATGTTAACTTTTACTAATACAATTATTTAAAAATATATCGACGTTTGGATGAACATTAACAAATAAAAATTAATTTAAAAACAAAGTATAGTAGAAGTCAATTCGTGTTAGTTGAGATTTAAGTATATAAAATTTTAAATATAGTTATATAATTTTTTTAATGAGTACCAAGATTTTATAATTTTGTGTTCTAATTGAACATGATACTCGGGATTGTAAATGGATTCGAGTACCATTCTGATCGTTTATTAGTATAATTAATTGATAGTTGATAGTTGATAACACGCGGGAAACAGAATAAAATATCGAATTAGTAATTGTAGCGCGAAACACGGATCAAAATTAATATATTAATATGAAATACTAAATTGGTACTTGCAAAAAATAATTATGTTGTTAAAAAGAATCAAATCAGATGTGAAATTTTTCATAATAATTTTAGTTATTCATTATTTTACTTGTTATAGAAATCCAACATATTAATTTTATTTTTGTAAAATAAATTGAATAATTACCTAATGAACGAAATATTTGTTAGTTTAGATAATATAATATTAATTTATATTATTTGATAATTATCTTGTAATTAACTTTTTCAATATAATTTATTTAGTATACTTAATTATTGATAAAAATATATTTGTTATTTTAGATAATTTTGTCTTAATTAATCATTGATAAAAATATTTTTAACATTAGAAGTAAATACACGTTTGGATAAATACTAGCTAATAGAAACAAAATTGAGATAGAATAAAAGTTAATTTGCGCTAAGTATCAAAATTTAATATTTTAGTTCTTCAATATTTTTGTGTACTAATAAAATATGATTTCAATTATTAATAAAGAGTATAAATTAAACTATTGAAAAAAAGTAAAGTCCCCGTAACGGCTTTAGGCAAACGCTAACATTTAAATCGATTGAATACTGCACGTGACAAATACTTGTAAAAACAAACCACAAATTAATTGACTGGCTGAGGTCGAACAATTTTGAATTTCCTAGTTCTTACCTAAGTCAAGAAATAATTATACAATTTAATATTACTTAAAGAAGGACTCTAATGGAGGAATGTTAGTATATATTGACATGCGGGGTACTCTGAAGGAGTTTTACCTACAATTTTTTCTAAGCCTTAAATTCATTTTCCACGAAGGTTTTCTGAAACAAGTAACAATGGCAGAAAAGAGGTTAAGCACAGCTGCACGAGTTGCGGCGATGGATCTGCATGATGATAATGTTGAAAACACAAATAATCGAAAAACATTGTCTCTTTCAAATACGACTAGTGGTCGAGAAATCAGAGCTCCACACCATTATTCTATTGAAATGCCTCAGCAGCCTTCACCAACAAAAAAAACAAGAAGATCAAGTACTTTTGTTGCCGCAATTTTATATAATCTTTAATATTGTTAGTTGTTGTTGGTAATCTTACAAGGTCATGCTGTTTGATTTCTATGCAGAGGAGCAAACAGATGATTACAAAATGAAATGTGTTCCTCTGTACAAAGCTGCGATGAGAGGTGATTGGCAAGCTGCTGAAAAACTTATAAATAACGATCTCAAAGTCACAAACATGAGTATTACAAAGAAACAAGATACTCTTCTTCACATTATATCCACAACAAAACACACTCAATTTGCTCAAAAGCTGGTGAACATGATGAAAGTTGACGACTTAAAACTTCAAAATGCACTGGGGGAAACAGCTCTCTGTTTAGCGGTGGCTTCAGACGTTAAGATGGTTCAAGTTTTGTTGGAAAAGAATAGCGGGCTTATGAAGATACGTAAAAATGGTGACCTGCCGTTCATGCTTGCGGTTCGCTTTGGGGATAAGCACATGGTGGAGTACATTTATTCCAAGACTAATATGAACGATGAGGAGTGGACTTACTTGGATCGGAAACTTATACTGGAATATTGCCTTGCTTTAGGCCTATTTGGTAAATATTTCAACTCTCTCTTTCTAGTACAAATTTAGCTCTCATTTAATGTCAGATAATCAACTATACCAAAATCTTGAAGTGTTCTGGAATACTAGGTGAGCCTTCTTCTACAAATGATTTCTGTCTACTTATAAATCAAAATTTATTAGGGTCTGAACTCGAACTCCAGACCTCCATATTGATGCCAAATTATAAGTTAGAAGGTTTAATTGGATGTATCATATCTTTAACAATGTGCATAGCGTCACCTATGTTTAGGATAACAAAGAAATAAAGACTGCAAGGAGCCAAGGACTATCATACTCGGAACTGCATATAAAAACCGCAATGAGTTTAATTCTCAGCACTGATTGAAAGTCGATAACTCATCACACATTAAGCAAATAAGTGTTATGATACTGAGGTCTTTGTATCTTCTATTCCCTAGCTAAGGGGTGTTGAAATTGTTGATAGGTATAAACAGTGGCCTTTTAGCAAGGTCTTCATAATTAAAGCAGATTTTAGACTGGGACTTGCATTCGGATTCAGATTCTAGGGCTTTCCTTGTGAATGATAAATGTGTGCTCTGTTTGTGAAAATAACAGTGCCAAATGCTTTTCAGTTGTGGCATTTTTGTCCTGTTTCGTTGAATGGGTAAATTAAATCTGCCAGATCAAACAACATAAACATTGTTTGTTCTTGGTTTTTTTTATGAAATTAGAATTCTAACTGAACATTTCTAATTCTGCAGATATTGCACTGGACATATATAAACAGTGCCAGGATGATCAGGAAAGAGAAAAGATAGAAACCGATATACTGGGGTATTTGGCTAATTGTCCTTCTGCATTTGATGGAACAGTGCTACCTGTTATTAGAAGACTCCTACATACCAGGAATTTTTCTACTGGTAAATGTGTTTTATATTATAATGTCCCATTGAACGCGATAGTTTCAGTACTTATTAAGGAAAGTAAATTTATTTCCCTGTACAATGTATCATCATTTCAGCATTTACTCTACACATAATCATCTATTAATATCAGATTATTGATAATTCTCTTTTCCAGAACTCCGAGGAAGCATCGATGACATAAAACTGCCAAAAATAGTCCGTATAATATTGAAGAATATTGTTAAACAGAAGTATGAAGACGTGTGTAAACTAGTTTGTCCTAAAGTTCCTCCACTGAACAGTGGTACAGAATCATCCATTGAGATCGTTTCTGGCCAGCCATCGAATGAAAAAGATGAAGGGTTTCTATTTGCAGCTGCTAGATTGGGAAACTATAAATTCATAAGGGAGCTTCTTACGTCGCATCCTGACATTACATGGGAAAGAGATGGCAATAAACACACAATATTTCACATTGCAGTTATACATCGCCAAGTGAATGTGTACAATTTACTTTATGACCTTGGCTCCAAGAAGTTCGCGATGAAAGACAATGATGGAAATCATATTCTACATTTAGCTGCCATAACGCCAGCACAAAGTCGTCTAAATATTGTGTCAGGAGCGGCTCTTCAGATGCAAAGGGAACTACTCTGGTTCAAGGTACATATTCCTTGATTCTCGAAAATTAACTTGTGAACACACCTCTAAATTACTGATTAAGACTATTTATATGTAGTTTTACAAATTAAGCTATTTATTCATATAACTACGTGTGATGCACGTGCCTATTCTTAATTTTGTCGCACTTTTACAATTTATTTTTTTTAAATAAAATTGAGTAAATACTTGTAGACGACAGGTAAGTTAGTGTGAAAATACATTCGAGTTAATTTGTTTATCAACTACCATACTAATTTCCCGGCCAAAAAAACTATCATACTAATTCAAGTTGAAAATTTGTAATAGGAAGTAGAAACAAGGGTAAGTCCAGCAGACAGAAGACAAGTAAACAATGAAGGGAAAACTCCTCAAGAATTATTCACTGAGCAGCACGCAGGATTAATGAAGGAAGGAGAAAAATGGATGAAGGAAACAGCGTCGCAGTGCATGATTGTTGCAGCCCTTATAGCCACAATTATGTTTGCAGCAGCTTTTACTTTACCAGGTGGTACCAACGATAACGGGCAGCCAATATTCATGAAGCGGAGTGCCTTCATCGTGTTTGCAGTAACAGATGCGATATCATTATGCACCTCTTCAGCTTCCATCCTTGTGTTCTTGGCCATTCTCACGGGACGTTATACAGAAAACGATTTCTTGGTATCAATACCGATGAAATTGATGGTTGGACTGGTAACACTTTTTATCTCAATCACTACCATGATGATTGTTTACGGAGCCAGTTTCTTCCTACTTTACCCGGAAAGTATGAAATGGATTCCCGTACTAGTGACCGTGTTAGCTGGTCTGCCTGTTATTTTGTTTGCTGGGCTACAATCTCGTCTACTTTCTGATGTGATTAACTCAACATTTAATTCCAGGCATCTGTTTAGGCCTAAGAGACATATGCTTTATTAGCAAATTTTCATAATGCAAATTCTCACATATATATAATTTTTATTAAAATAATTGTTGCTTGTATTTATAAATATAAGACTTTAAATATTATTTTATATTATTTAGGAGAATATAATTGTAGTTCAATTCTATTCAAAAATATTTTAAATCAAATTTAACCATTGAGATTTTTAACAATAATACCACTTTAACCCAGTTGGTTAATTTTTACTCATATATATATTTTTATTAAATAATCGTTGATTGTATTATGCATATGACTTTTAATATTATTTTATATCATTTAAGAATATATAAATATATTTAGCAAAAAAATTAAAAAGTATATATAAATATAGTTCAATTTCTTAATTAATTACCTATAATATTTATCTATACAAATTATTAAATATTATAATAGTACAATACAATAAATGAAATAAATATTGTATATATTATATGTATACCTTAGCACTCTTTAAATTACTAAATTACTAACCCTTATCTCAATGAAATAAAGTGATAAATGACCGATTTTTGATAAAATACTAATAGATATCTCAGTCATTTTTTTTCATATTTTCGAAATTTACTACCATGATAAGTATAGTAGGAGAGTAGATTGAAAGCTCGAAACCATTAAATTTAGTAATTAATAATGAGACTGATATTGATGTTTGGATTTGAATTTTCTTTAGGCATTATTGTTGGAGTAGATGATGATTAGAACAGTTGAAAACAATGTTGCACAGTTGTCCGAGACCTACATTGAACATGATCATTTAAGTAACCAACAAATATAATCGAGACTCTGCATTCATGAATTCTATATATTCACAAAATTATCTAAAAATCCGAAGAACTCCAAGATCATACTTGCAGTAGCTAATTGTGTAACCATTACTCGTAGTAGGTGTGTGTTCCAACATTCTGTCATCTTAAATTCATTCCATACAGTGATGATCATGATTGTTTTTGGATACAGGTAAAAATGGCGGAAACAAGTAGGAAATCGACTACTACAGATGTCGAAATGGAACAGAAGCATCAGCATTCTATTCAAATAAGTTCACCGGCTCCACCACCACGACAGCTGCCCCCTCCACCTCCACCTCTGCCGTTGAAGTCAAGGAATCACCGCAACCTTTGGGGTAAGCTTTTCTTGTCCAATGTTAACTGATTAAATTGAACTGCATCTTAATTTTTTGCTAATTGATTTACATGTATAGCACATTTTCATTAATAAATTTTGCAAGAGTAGCTAGAAATATCTCAAGTTTTGTAAGATAAGCAGGTTTTTAGAATGTGTGGATGATATCTAGTAGAGTAATTTCGTCAGGTTCTTAAATTTTGAATGTCACGCTTTAGAAGACGTCGTTTTTTTACGTGACGGAATATTGATAATGAAGATTGATTTCGATTACAAGGTATCATCGGGGAAAGAAAATCAAATAATCAACAGAAAGATAAAAGCAGCCATCATTCTATCAAAATGCCCAAGGCACCGCCCCAGGCACCGCCGTTGCCACCAAAGTCTGGTCCAAAAAAGCCTTCAATATTATACCTCTCGGGTAAGTTTTTGTAATTGACAAAAATAAATATGGCCTGCACTGCACAAGTAAATCGATTAAGTTTGATTTCGATCAAATATTGTTTCGTTGCCACAATTTTATATAATCTTTATTAGTTAATTGTTATTGCTGGTCATCTTACAAGGTTCTGCTGTTTGATATCTATGCAGAGGAGCAAAGAGATAATTACCTTAAGATATGTGTTCCTCTGTACAATGCTGCAATTAAAGGTGACTGGCATGCTGCTGAAGAAATTATAACAGATTGTCCAGAGGTGATAAACACCAGCATTACAAAGAGGCAAGATACTGTTCTTCACATTATATCATCAACAAAACACACTCACTTTGCGGAAAAGCTGGTGAAATTGATGGCAGTTGAGGACTTGGAACTTCAAAATGGACTGGGGGAAACAGCTCTTTGCTTAGCAGTGGCTTCAAATGTTAAGATGGTTCACATCTTGTTGAGGAGAAACAGTGGCCTTTTAAGGATACGTAAAAATGGCGACTTGCCTTTCATGCTTGCAGTTCGATATGGAGATAAGCACATGGTGGAGTACATATATTCAAAGACTAATATAGATACCGAAAAGTGGTATTACATGGATCAGAAACGTATACTTGAATCTTGCCTTTCGTTAGGCCTATTTGGTAAAAAATTAACTCTGTCTTGCTAGTACAAATTTAGCCAGTAGCCATCATTTTATGTCAATTGATCAACTATCCCAAAACCTTGAAGTGTTTTGAAAAGCAACTAGGTGAATCTTTTACAATATCTTAGGCTTCTTCCACACATGATTTCTGTTTAATTATACAATAAAATGTATTACATGTTATATGATCATTTCTTCAGGGTGCGTGTGAGTGGATAGGCTTGTGTTATAACGTGCTACTGATTAGGAAATTAAAAGATGTGTGTCATGTTACTGGAGGTTTTAGACGGAGGTCTTAATTAGATCATATTCCTCCTTGGTAATATAAACCTTTATGTCCTAGTTAGAGACTGTAGTAGTATTGAGTTTATCAAGTTTCAAATGACCTCCATAGTGCCATATTTAGTTAGGCATAAGGTTTAGTTAGATCTTTTAAGTCTTCAATAATGTGCATATCTTAAACCAAACACCCCTTTGGTAAGGCTTCCATAACCAAAGCAGGTTAGATTAAGGCTTGCATTCAGATTCTAGGGGTTTCCTTGTGATTAAATACTCTGTTCAAGACCTAGTTTTTTGGGAAGTAGCAATATGCCAATTGTGAGTGGCTATTGTGGAAGATATCACATATAAGCACAAGCATGTCATTTTTGTTCTTTTTAGTTGAATGGAAGTTGTATGGGTAAATTAAACCTGCTAGACCAAACCACGTAAACATTGTGTGTTCTTGTTATTTATTTGTAAAATTAGCATTGAAGTGAAATTTCCTAATTTCGCAGATATTGCACTAAAGATATTCACACACTGCAAGGATGATCATAAAATTGAAACTGATATACTAGGGTACTTGGCTAATAGCCCTTCTGCATTTGATGGAACAACACAATCTGTTATTAGAAGACTCTTGCATACAAGTAAGTTCCTCTACTGGTAAATGTGTATGTTATTGTTTGTTATCTACTACTGGTAGGTTTGAAGTGTGAAGACACACCGCCCTATGTAATGTATAATCATTTCAAAATTTTATTAATTTTCTTCTTTAGTACTCCCTGGAAGCAACGATAACTCAAAAGTCGCTGAAATAGTCAGGTTAATATGGGGGAAGATTGTTAAACAGAAGTATGAAGACATATGGAAACTAGTTTCTGGCCAGTCATCGAATGAAAAGGATGAAGGGTTTCTATTTGCAGCTGCTAGATTGGGAAACTATAAATTCATAAGGGAGCTTCTTAAATTGTATCCTGACATTACATGGGGAAAAGATGGCAACAAACATACAATATTTCACATTGCAGTTATACATCGCCACGAGAATGTGTACAATTTACTTTATGACCTCGGCTCCAAGAAGTTCGCGATGAAAGACAATGATGGAAATCATATTCTACACTTAGCTGCCACAAAGCCAGCACAAAGTCGTCTAAATATTGTATCAGGAGCAGCTCTTCAGATGCAAAGAGAATTACTATGGTTCAAGGTACATATCCCTTGATTCTTGGAAATTTACATTGTCTGTAGTTTTACTGATTAAGACTGTTATTTAACTACGTGTGATGCATGTGCCTATTCTTAATTTTGTACCTTGACAGTTTAGTTTTTCTAAACAAAGACTTGTATCAATTAAGTAAATAGTTGTCTGACGGGTAACTTAGTATTATAATATATTCTAGTTAATTTGTTTACAAACTGCTATACTAATTTAAGTTGTAAACTTGTAATAGGAAGTACAAACTAGGGTAAGTCCAGCAGACAGACGACAAGTGAACAATGAAGGGAAAACTCCTCAAGAATTATTTACTGAACAGCACGCCGACTTAATGGAGAAAGGAGAATCATGGATGAAGGAAACAGCATCGCAATGCATGATTGTTGCAGCCCTTATAGCCACAATTATGTTTGCAGCAGCTTTTACTTTACCAGGTGGTACCAACGATAACGGGCAGCCAATATTCATGAAGCGGAGTGCCTTCATCGTGTTTGCAGTAACAGATGCGATATCATTATGCACCTCTTCAGCTTCCATCCTTGTGTTCTTGGCCATTCTCACGGGACGTTATACAGAAAACGATTTCTTGGTATCAATACCGATGAAATTGATGGTTGGACTGGTAACACTTTTTATCTCAATCACTACCATGATGATTGTTTACGGAGCCAGTTTCTTCCTACTTTACCCGGAAAGTATGAAATGGATTCCCGTACTAGTGACCGTGTTAGCTGGTCTGCCTGTTATTTTGTTTGCTGGGCTACAATCTCGTCTACTTTCTGATGTGATTAACTCAACATTTAATTCCAGGCATCTGTTTAGGCCTAGGAGACATATACTTTATTAGCAAATATTTATAAGAGTAGCGTTACATGTACAAAATTTGTTACAAAAAAGTTTATAAAATGATGTGTGGAATGAGGTGAAATGTTTTAACTGATGTTATTTATGTGAATACGGCAACCCACTTTAATTAACACTTGTCACGTGCCATTTTGTGAAAAAATTTGTATCCAATTTTGTGGATTTAGCATTTTTTTCATTAATCACTTGATAATTTGTTTTATTGATCTACGTTCATAATGCATAATTGTAGCAAATTACTACAGTCATACTCGTACAAAATACTTCTTAGTTGAAACACTTTATCATGTTGGGGGCAAGCCAAAAATGTTGAAGTGCCTAAACTTAAACCAACTCAACTAGCTTGGGCCTAATGATTTATAATTTGTATAACTAAGATAGAACCATACAGTAGACTATGCAAGTTAAAATATGAAGTAACTGGTTAAGTAAAACAATAATTCATCTACTGTAATGGTGAAGATATGACTCAATAGTGAGTACAGGACATGAAGTTGGGCTCATGAAGTGAAACCTAAATGCTTCTGGACCGCTCCATGTGAATGGGCAGCTAAGTGCATGAATGAATTTATCTATACTCTTTTTGTTTGTCCCGAAATTTATCTACAAGTGAGATGTCTAACCTATGATCCTAATTTTAGCCTTACATAAAGTAAGGTATCAACTTAATTTGTGGGTTTAACCACATATAAAATATTAAAATACCATTTCGATAAATTATATATAAATTTATATAGAAAATAAAATATATAATTTCTAGTCTCTACCTTTTTTTCCTAGTACTCCTGGGAAATTGCATTTCAAGATAAAAAAAAATGGAAATATGGTGAAGAAACAAAATGAAAAAACTGAACCAACATGTGTAAGTTACAAGTCTAATGGCCCCCTATTGATTCTGCTTCTTTAGTTCAATTCTTTAAATTCCTTTTCACCGTCGAAGACGTTCATATTATAGTATGAGCATGATAGCCCGTGTAAAGTACGGGATCCATTTGAATCCTATAATTTGATCATTTTGATTTTTGAAATAGATTATTCGTAATTTTTGAAATATTATACGTTATTAGTTTGCTTTATTTGGTAAAAATATTTCTTTTAAAAAAATGATACTAACTTAAATTTCTTATCTGAATTATATATATAATCATAACGATTTACTCTAATGTAAGAATTTTAAGGAATCTTATATATCATTTAAAAAATATAACTTATAAAGACAAAATAACACAATTTTTTAAAAACTGATGACAGTTAGTAGACTGACCGTGTGTCTAAATGCTCAAAGTATAATTAAGAACTAATCATATACACTTATTCTTTATAAATATATTTAATCATAATAAATATTCAAATCTTATACATTTTTCACCTTCATCTTGCACATCCTCCAAATTTTATACCCATTTTCAGCAACAATGACATTATCATTACATATCATCAACTTTTACATCATCATCATCATTATCGTTCCTACTACATACACACCTATGTATATTATGTGTACACCATCTTTCCTTAACCATTCCTTCATATCACAAAATCGACCACCATTCCCACCACCACTTACGGACAAATTTGTCATCGAATATCAGCTTCATTCCACACAACTTATATCATTTTTCATACTCCAATAATATATACGAGTTAAAAATAATTTTTCTAGGTACACATCTCCAACCAGTACACACAAATTCATTAACTGCATACACAAAAAACTCACTACCTGCATTTAGTATAATATTTTCTCCGAATTTAATAAATACAAAATGATCAAATTATTCTTCCCCCGCTAATTAAAATCTCTTTGAATCAATTATGTTGCCTATATAATATATTTAGTATATGCCAGCATGATTTTATATAAGTTGTGAAAATGCTAATATACGTTTTTTAGTAATTTAGAAATTGACATTGACAAATTACAAAAAGACGAATCTCCTCTTGCATCAAAACAGAATCATTAAAAATCTGTACTAAAAAAATTACTTACTCGAATGATGGTTAATTTCGTATCACATTTCCAACCACTTCATCAAAAAAAATTAATAATACTCTTTCACAAATTTATTAATTACATGCACAAGAAACTCACTACCTACATTTAATATAATATTTATTCCGAATTTAATAAATATAAGATGATCAAATTATTCTTCCCCACTAATAATTAACATCTCTTTGAATCAATTAGTCATGGTGAAAGGGGTGGTGATATTGCTATATTAGCAAAAAATGATTTACAAATATATTACTCAACTTATATATAATTTTTTTATGATATAATAATGAATAATACTATATGTTATATATAATTTTACATATAATTCTTTTTCCCTAAAATTCTATAATAATTATATATATGTGTGTAAATATATATTTCATATAGTCTTACATTAAAAATTCACTTATATTAACTTAAAATCTTGAAAATTAATAAATAAAATT
Source organism: Apium graveolens (assembly GCF_009905375.1). Lineage (NCBI taxonomy): Eukaryota > Viridiplantae > Streptophyta > Magnoliopsida > Apiales > Apiaceae > Apium > Apium graveolens. The sequence goes on along the minus strand of NC_133656.1, from coordinate 177,027,827 downwards.
AATTGGTTATTTTAGAATTTATCTTTTTAAGTATAATTAATTTACTTATATGTAAATTAAAATTATCGATTATCATTATTTGTGTATTGCATATAATCTATTATCATTTTATTGAATTGAACATTAAAGTTGTTATAACATGAAAGTTATTTGCAAATATAGTTAGAGTACTTCAGTCGATTGGTCAAAAACTCAAGTTTTAAATTTAAAGAAGGTGTATAATAGTATTTTCATAACTGATAAAAAACATGTTCCTGTACTACATATAATATATAGGCAATATAATTCATTTAAATAGTATATTATTTATTAGTGGGGAAATTGTTATAATAATTATATTAGTATTAAATTGAATTTAGTTAGTGAGTTTTTTTATGCAGGTAGTTAATGATTTTTACAAAAACATCATAAATATCTTTGGGGTAGTGGTTGTAGATGTGAACATAATCATTTCATAATGAGATGTTCAATTCTTAGACGAACATACAGTACATGGGTAAGAGGCATCCAACAAACAAATTATGAGTACATACATAGATGAAACAAGCAAATAAACTCAATACATTTAATTGGCTAGTAGAGCATACGACACATTATGAGTACATACGTAGATGAAACAAGCAAATAAACTCAATACATTGAATTGGCTAGTAGAGCATACGATTCTTAGGCCTAAACAGATGCCTGGAATTCAATGTTGTACGAATCACATCAAAAAGTAAACGATATTGTAGCGCAGCAAATAAAATAACAGGCAGACCAGCTAATATGCTGACTAGTACAGGCATCCATTTCTTACTTTCGGTGTAAAGTAAGAAGAAGCTGGCGCTGAAGGCGATCATCATATTAGCAATGGAGATGAAAAGTGTTACGAGTCCAACCATCAATTTCATAGGTAAAGATATCAAGAAATTGGTTTCTGTATAACGTGCAGTGAGAATTGCCAAAAACATGAGCAGGGAAGCTGTGGAAGTGCATAATGACACGGCGTCTGTTACCACAAACACGATGAACGCACTCTTCTTCGTGTGTATTGGGCGCCCGCTATTTTGATCGTAACCACCAGGTAAAGCAAAAGCAGCTGCAAACATAATTGTAGCTATAAGCGCAGCAACAACCATGCACTGAGCAGATGTTTGCTTCATCCAACTTTCTCCGTTGGCCATTAATTGTGCGTGCTCGTGAGTGAATAATTCTTGGGGAGTCATCCCTTGATCGTTCACCTTCATTCTATCAATTGAATTAAGCCTTGTTTCTACTTCCTATTCGAATATTTAAGTAAAACAGTATTACGACTGATAGAGGTAGGTACTATATACAAAGACGGTACATGAATATAAGATTGGCATAATCCAAAAGAGAAGGACAATTGTATTTTGAAATTTATAAACTCTTTCTTTCTGAGTAGAGTTCCTTCACTGTTTTACTCGAAACAAAGATCCCATAAGCAAGTGTTATATGAATCTGGATGACAATAAAAAATTTTAAAAAGGTAAATTAGAATGGGAAATTGTAAATTATATTTTCAGTTGCCTCAGTTAGTATCTGTGGCGGGGCACTATAATAACCTCTCAACTCTATGAGCCACACGTTAATAACCCTCTTTACGTCCAGCTCTTTTAGTGTAAAAAGTGAATATGTTTCCACTTCCTTGATTGTAGTTCTACAATTTTAAAAAGCATGGAATATGTACCTTAAACCACATCAGTTCTCTTTGCATTTGAAGAGCTGCTCCAGAAACAATATTTAGTCGGCCTTGTGCAGGCAACTTGGCTGCTAAATGTAAAATATTATTTCCATGCCTGTCGATTGTCGCCAGCTTCTTTGAGCCAAACTCAGATAATAAGCTGTACACATTCTCCTGACGATGCAATACAGCAATGTGAAATATCGTGTGTTTGCTGTAATCTGTTTCCCATGTGAGGTCAGGACACAACCTAAGGATCTCGATTATGAATTTGTGGTTGCCCAATCTAGCAGCTGCAAATTGAAGCCCGTGTACACCATTTCTCTTTGACTTGCCAGAAATTTCATTCAGTACTTTCTCCTCTTTGACAATTTCTCCCAACATTATCCTGAGTAATTCAGCCGCTTTACAGTCATCTACTGGTCCTTTTCTTGATCCAGGGAGTACTGAAATAAAAATTACCAATAGTTGAAAAAATTATATAGTGTGAGAAGTAGAAGCCGAGAAATGATACATTCTTTAAAACCATTTGCTTTTTGTCAAACAGCATAAGCCATGGCAGATGCAGTGGGCCTTGTCTATATAAGCTTGAAGTTAGTGTGTAGTATCAGAAAAACTACGTGTTAAGTACAACAAATGTATTTTGTTTCCTAACGAATGTTTCTCTCTTGAAGTTAGTGTGTAGTATTAGAAAAACAGCGTGTTAACAACACGGCCATGATAATTAACAAAAATAAAAAATTACCGGGAAAAAACTTACTTGTATTCACAAGTCTTCTAATGACAGGTTGCTCTGTTCCATCAAATGCAGAGGGATTATACGCCAAGGACCCCAATGCAAGTGTATCTATAGTCGGAATTTGTTTCTCCTTGTACTTATTAAAGATCTCTACTGCAATATCTGAAAAATCAAAATTATCCTGATTTATGGAGTTCTAAATCACTCAAGAGTTATATTCAAGAATATTAATTTAAGAAAACAGCTCATTTAATCCACACAAACTTGCATGATTTGACCAGTCAGCCACGCCAAAACAACTTGAATATTCAAAAAAGTTCAAACAAAAATGACATGCTATTTTGCTCCTATGTAATCTTTCTCATTTTTTCCTACTGTGAGCCCAAGCTAGCTAACTAAAAATTGGAACACAGCTTACAACAATGAGGATTCAACAGAAAACTCTTCAAAATCACAACTGGTCTTGACAGATTCTGAAAACCTGTTACGTTTTAAACATTGATTGACAAAGCCCAGCAAGCAACTAACCATCTGATGCCTTGAAATTACATTTTCTTTTTCAAATCAATTTAAAAGTGTAGCTATAATCTCAATGACATTTATCAAAATATAATGACAATAGACATATGGTAGCCACACCATAAGAGATATGAACCAAACCAAACCTGAAGTAATCCTCAATGTAAATAAACCTATATAAATTTTTAGAATATGCATAAATTTTTCTCCTTAATTAGTGTACGTGTTACTAGCAAGAGAGTTTTTAAATTTTACCAAGTAGGCCAAAAGCAACGCAAGATTGGAGTATACGTTTTTTGTCGGAGTAAGTCCAGCTTTGATCAACCAGATTAGTCTTGGAATAAATATGTCTCACCATTTCTTTGTTCGAACAGAAAACCGCACATATGAATGGCAAGTCACCGTTTTTACGTATCTTTAAAAGCCCGTTATTCCTACTCAGCAAAACGTCAACCATTTCGACAGTTGAAGCTACAGCTGCACAGAGAGCTGTTTCCTCGTCTCTGTTTTGAAGTTCCAAGTCCTTAACTTCCATTCTGTCCACCAGCTTTTGGGCAAAGTGAGTGTGTTTTGTTGATGCTACAATGTGAAGAACAGTATCTTGTCTCTTAGTAATACTCATGTTTATCACCTCAGGATGGTCATTTAGAATTGCTTCAGCAGCATGCCAGTTGCCTTTAAGCGCCGCATTGTACAAAGGAACACATATATTCACGTACTTCTCTCTTTGTTCCTCTGCAAAAAATTCCCACAATATTAGGTTAAATTTTAATAAGAAAGCTGGCATCAGCTCGGGAAGCAATTAGATTAGAAAGAAAACGGGATTAGATTATAAAATTTTGCAGTGAAATCTAAAAAGAAAACTGGAATTTATTCTAAAAAGATTATGGTTGAAACTATTTTTACAGAAAAACACAAAATAGGAAAACTATTCTATAATTTTTTATCTAAAAAAGTTTTGTGAAATTTAAATTGTGGACAAAAGCCATGATGTGCTAATTCTGTAAATCTACTGGACTTTGTATGTTCCATTTTTTCATGAATACTTTATGCAATGAGTTTTCTAGCTCCTGTGCATACACTAAATTGGGGCATAACCTGATTGATTTTAATCTCATTAATAAAATAATGGGCTAATAATGATGAATTTCGCATGCACAAAAATTTACCGATTAAATTTACCTATGAAAATTTAATTTAATCAATTCTGAAAAAGTAGATGATAGTACTGCTTAGATTGTACGCAGTGTAAAACCCTTTAAGCAATATCTCATTGTTCTTTTATGGGAAGGCAAAATAATCAGATCTCTGGCAAAAAAAAAAACAAGAAGATGCAAAAAGACATAAACAAAACCGAAACAATTTAAACATCTAAGTGGAATCTTTGTAAAGTAAAAGAAAATTGTGGGAGGGTAAGAGGAAGAAAATATCTGTTAATTACTAACCCCAGAGATAGAACGCGGAAGGCCTTCTTAGACCGGTCCGCTTCCATGGCAGTGGCGGTGGCGCTGGTGGGGACAGCACTGGTGGCCTCGAGGGTGGATGTCGCTGCCACGGTGCACTTGCATATGCATAGGTCGGTGCCATATAGTTACGATATGGTCCGTCACCATCTTTTTTTCCGTCTTTCTTCTCCTCTTTCTTCTCTTCTTTTATCTTCCCCTTCCCAAAATCTTTTGGCTTCTCCTGTTTCTTTGGCTTGGGCAATGGTGGAGGTTTTGGCACTGGCTTTGATACGGTTTCATTTTCATTAACATATTTACGATGACTAATAAAATCTTCTTCACCATCAACCGTGATTAAAAGTCGATAAACATCCCATCGCGGTGCCCTTATTTGCCCTTGCCCGGAAATTTTGATATGTTGATTATCATAAACATTTTGAAATGAAACATATTGATCTCCATCCAATGTAACAAGGAGTTGATTAACACCCTGCTTAGCCTCCCACATCCGTGGCGGACCTGGTATAGGATTATTATCATAATGAATATTTTCACAAGCAACATTATGTTCAACATCTACAGTTACATGTAGTTGATGAACTTCAGGCCCGAACGCCGACTTCCGTCGCGATTCCAGTTTCGGTTCATTATGGTAAACATGTTGAAAGTAAACGATATCACCATCTACTGTAACGAGAATTTGATGAACATCCGGCCATAATGGTCGCGAAGCCTCTGCTGAAAGTTCATTTGGTTTTCTTTTTTTCTTTTTTGTTCTTTTCTTTGGCCAAAAAAATTCATTTGGTGGCTGCGGTTGAGGCATTTGAAATGTGTAATCGGAAAATCCAATGCTCAAAGACAAAGAACTTGTAATACCATGCTAAGAGTTACCCGAAAAGAAATTAATTAACAAGAAGCAATAATAGTTGTGTACGAGAGAGAAAAACAGCATGAAATGTGTTAGAATTCACACTCGAAGTCATATAAATATACTTCAATAAATAAATGAAGTATCAATATCCAAGTGGAAATGTTTCTCTTTAAAAAAAGCTAGTGGGAATATTTAATAAGAACAGAATAAAGTTCAATAGTCCAAAAAATGTAGTCAACAAAGCAAGCATGTGAAGACCCAGGTGAACCCGGAAACCTTTAAATGCACTGGTATGTGAAACAAAGAAGGACATTGTTTATATTTCGTTTTTTCATCGTATTTCCATTTTTTTCATTTGACGTTGATGTATGTGTATTCTATTATCCGAAATTGGGTAATTACTGGCTTATAAGTCTTTAACAAGTCAACTATATTTATATAATCATATAAACTACTTGATAATCTGTGCGAAATACGGATCTAGTTAATTTATTTAAATATTTATTAAAAATTATAATAATATAAGTGTCATGTCAAAATTTCTAATTTTACTTAAAAAATCCAACCCAAATTATTGAGTACAACATTTTTTTATCGTAGGTAATCGCAGCCGCTACCCTTCGGGTACGCACTGGGTAAACCCTACGGGCTCAAGCAATAGCCTCCAAATCACATGAACCAAGTTAAACCGCATTTAAGTTAAAATCAAATATAAGAATTGCAATTAAAAAACGGGTTAAATAATACATTTAATATTATAAGTCATGTAGAAGTAAAAAGGGAATAAAAATTATAAATTTAGAGTTATAATGAAATTCAAAAATGGTAAATCAAAAGTTGATGAAACCAAACACATATAATATATTGAATTAGCAATACATAAGGGAATAAAAATATAAAGTTTAAAGCCAAAAGGGTGAAACAAAAATAAAACCAAACTTAATAGGTAGAAGTATAAAGAAACAAAAATAAAACTAAAATTAATATAATCATACAATATGTAGAAGTATAAGATAAAAAAAATAAAACCAAATTTAATAGAATCATAATACATGTACATGTAGAAGTATAACACATGTAGAATTATAACACGAATACATGGTGTAATCAAAAGTTTGGTAGAATTAAAAGACATACAAAAGTAGAATTATAAGATATACATGAATGAATAAGTGAAACCAAAAGTTAGTGGTACCAAAAATTGTTGAAACCAAATTAATAGTACCGTTTAAAAAGGGGTTTCACTTATTAATAAAGGTTATTAATTCAATATATGTAAATAAATGAATAATCTATTCAATTATGTGAATTGAATATATTTATCTAACCTGATAGCATCTCCAATGAGTTTGATTGTAATGGTTGACTAAATTGGGTCTGTAAGACATTATAATTTAAAATAGTATGTTAATAATATTTTAGATTGTTATAAATAGAATATATCACTCTAATAATCTTCTTACGTATTATCTACAGACATGTAGCGGATCGACAAATATAGTCATCCATAGGAGGTTTGTTATATTTATATGGGTATGGTTGTAGTATGACTTTTTAAAGAGATTGACTATATTTTTTTATTTTTGGTATGTCAACTCAGTTTTTAGCTAAGGGCTATTCATGATTGAAGATGCTGAGGGGAGACACGGATTTGGAGATGCTCTGAGGTAGAGGTGTACACGGTTTGGCCACCCGACCAATCCAATCCGAACCGACCCTATTTCGGTCGATCCAACCCGATTTTTTTCAACCCGATACATATTTGGGTTAAAAAATGTCAATCCGGTTTAATTGGGTTGGATATGGATTTCGAAATTTTTAAACTAATTCAACCCAACCCGATTAAAAAATATATGTACATGCTAATAAGTTAATCTAATAAATATATTTAGGCTCATTACATATATCCATTTATCTGTAACTCTAAATGTAACTTATAAACTCCGTATTCATAGTTCATTTTGTAACAACTAGTAATATAGCCCGTGCTTCGCACACGGGAATTTCTTGCAATATACAAAATTTATTTTTAAATTTTTTTAGTGCAATATCGCAAAATTCATCATACCTTTGTATTGTTAAAAAAATGCAAAGAGTGGCATAGGTGTCTGATACTTGAATTAGTATGTTGAAACACATAATTATATTTAATTATTTACGATTATAAATATGTACATGGAGAAAATTTTAAATTTGTTAAAAATATTTTTAAATTAATTATGTTAGTGAAATTACATCACTAAAATAAATTGTGCGTGCATTACTGTATAATAATTGAAAGACATAAAATTGATAAATTGCTAATAAATATAAATAAAATTTATAATGCTTTATGAATTCCCACCACAAATATTCAATGAACCGGTTAAAAGATCCAATATCCAATACCACTACGCATTTAAAAATACTACGGTCTTAATATTTTATCGAATATATTGGCAATTTTAAATCCTTAACATCTTTGATGATGACTAATAATTTCACTCGGCAAAAAGCGGTCCATCAAATCCTTTAAATTCAAGACTGAAACAAAAAAACATGATAAGGTATTAACAAAAAAATGTATAAACAATATAATTGTAATTTAAAAGTAAAAATAAATAAATTAAGTTAATATATTTAATATTTAATATTAATATAACATAACTTATAATAAAACACATTTCTCTCATTATTATTACCACCTCCAAATCAGGATTAAGATATATCTTGATGTAGGGAAATTGGTTACTGCTATTGAGGCTTTTAAAAATATAAAAGTTCAATAATTTTTAATAAGTTATAAATTATTATGTGAAAAATATGAACCTAAAAGTAATAATATTAACATTATGTCATTTAACGATGACCTTGTACAAAATCACAACTATAGGAGTTTCTAATGTTTGGTCAAAAACTTGATTCATAATCTTTAATTGTTTTTTCACTACATTAATTGATTGATATGAAAAGATGAAATTGTAATGATTTATGATTGATAGATATAGATACAAAAGGAAGGAAAAGTTGATAAGCGATACCTAGGTAATTTTAAACTTTCCTTTATTTAGTTTGTAGAAAGAAGCTAAAATAATTATTTCTTTTTATTTTATATTGCTGATAAATTATACAAATGATTATTGAGAATCCGAGTAAAAATATTTTAAAAATAAAAGCGTATCCGAAAAATAGTTTATCAGTTTTAATTTTTTTTATTTTAACTTTGGAAACAAACACATGTTTTCAAGGAAGCATGTAAATTACAAATTTCGTTATTCTAGATCTTATTTTTTTTAAATTTGAAAAGATATCGATTGATTCATTACAAATCTTCATGAAGATTTTTCAGTGATTCTACAAAATCATATAAAGATTTAAGTAAGCTAAATATATGAAAAATGTATTGTTCATAAATATATTAGTTGTCTTATTTTACCTAAAACTGTCCAATATGTTAAAAAACCTATATATATATATATATATATATATATATATATATATATCGATTTGGTCAAATCTTCATAAAGATATTCATTTAATTAGATTGAAAATCATTGCAACAATTAAGTAAGCTGCATAAATACGAAAGATACAATGTAAAAAAATCCTACAAAAACCAAGATGCATTGTAAAATGATCTTAGATTATAAGTTCTATTAATATAAAATATCATCGTATTGGCTCTTGTTGCAAGTCACAGTTTAGCATTGTACCATCTCTCTCGTGCAAAAATGATGAAAGTTAGTTTGTACTTAGTTTGAAAGTACAAAAATACATATATTCTACATCACCACTTTTGGAGAGTTATAGTATAATGTGTTGTGTATTATTATTTATAATTTAATATGATTTACATAACAATCTTTTGCTAAGTAATGTCAAATTATTTTATTATTTATAATTTATACATTGCTTGTGATATTTAACCTCTACATTATACTCCAAGTTGATGTTTGGATGAATAAAAAGTTAGCCTAGTTAGCCTAGTTCTGACATATTTTTTGAAAATTATGTAATGATTTCAATATTATCAATTTTTGCAAGGTCGCTTATCAAGCACAGAAGAAGGCCTTAAAGCTAAGAGGAAAAGCTTCTTAGTCGGAATTTGTGAACATAACTCTTTTGGTTCATTGGTATGTAATACAATACTCAATATAGAGTCGTTGACAATTAATATAAATGTGAAATTGATCGTTTGCGTATATATTGATGACAGAGAGTACCAAAACCATTTGCCATGGAATTTTGTGCCAAACTTCCTCGACAAATCTTTCTTATTTGCAGATGATGAATTAATTGTGAAGGATTTTATGATAGTGATAATAAAAAATTACTTGGATTTGAAAATTTTATGAAAAGCCATAATGTCCGACAAATGTATACGGTATTGTTGAATTATATTGGAGGTGAAAATTTCTTTATTGAGATATATAATTCATCTGGTCTAGCAATAGATTATTCTGGTTGTGATTCACAAAATTGTGTGAATATACCTAATAATATAAAAGAAAAAGAGTTCATTCTCGATTTGGATGATTTGGAGGATGAAAAGGCGAGGATGTGGTTTTAGCGTAATTGGAAGGGAATTAAGTTTTTACGAACATACCATCCGCCCATCTGATATTGGCCCATGGATAAGTAAAATGGTTGGTTGATACATAAATATTTTCTTATATCTTTTTTGTGTTATAAATGTTTAACTTTTTGATTATTTTACTGATACAGCTATTTCCGAAAAAAATGTTAGAATTATATGGACAATGGAAAGACGGGGACACAATACAATTGTGTTTTCTGTATAAAACCTGGGAAGTTAAAATTGAAAAATCCCACAATGATTGTTATTTTGGTAATGGATGGAAACAAATCGCGAGGTATAGTAGAGTGGAAATATTTGACATTCTTGTGTTCGATTCACTTATTTCATTGGACGAACACCTGGTTCATGTTTGTCTGTTCAAAAGTGATGATATTCGACCACATGAAATGTCATTAGGTAATATTTGGCCTTTGTGCTTTATTAGTAATAATAATATTCATTATATGAGAATAGATGATTAATGCTACATCTATGATTCTTTTTAAGTATATATCTTTTGAACAGGAACTGAAGATAGGACTGCATCTTTTTTACATGTAATGCACTTGCATACGTGGCATTACAAAGAAATTGTAAGTTGACTTGGTACATACATTAATTTTTTAGTTTACTATTTCAAAAATATGTACTACAATGTCTTCTAAACTATTGTTACCTGACAGATTCCACCAATGCTGGTTCGTCTATTTTATGATCATATGCTTTCCAACGCGAATACAGTACGTTGCAGATATATTATTTTTCCAGTATCGTATAAAAAAGACACAGGGTATTGGAAAAGTGGGAAAATCTTCAAGTAATATAGTCTACAGAGACGTGATACCTTTTTAATCACGATTGATGAAAATCATAAAGCCAGGATGAGAATTTACAGGAGCGATGGGATGGAGGTGGAATATGATTTAATATCTTCGAGACCTGATATTACACCTGGGCATTGGTTTATGAAAGATATGCGAAAAAAAGAATATTCAACTACTTTATAAGTTTTTACACAATTTAATATATCATTATAATAATATAATGAAGCATAATGTATCTTATTACTATATTTTCAAACGTGGATTGCATAGATTACACAAAAATAATATCAGAAGAAGGAGAAGAACTAAATAATGATATAATTGTCCAAATTAGTGATGATAAAGATGGTCATGATAGTGAGACCGAATACAATCACATAGATAATCTTGATATTATTGATAATAGTGATGGAGACGACAATATCGAAGATGGACTTGAGAAAATGGGCGAAAACATTATTGAAGAAGTTGCATTTACTCTTATGAAATCTCATGTGGGTACACACTGTAACGAATTGGTAAATTTTCAATATATTGTTTTTAGTGTGGACAATAGTGGAAGATTCTTAAATACCCAAAATTATGAATTGGAAACAATAATTTTGTAGTAAATTGATGGGACCCTGCATCCTATCATAGAAGATTTGGGCAAATTTGGAACACTGGAATTAACGTGACTAATGGAAAGAGAAGGTTCTCGGCCGGCTGGAACAAATTTGTGCGGGAAGACGGACTGAAAGTTAACGATGTAGTTGTTCTTAGTTTGCTGGCAGATGAAGTAACTTTTGTTATAGTAGTTGTTGAGTAGTATTTGGTAATCCTTGTTTATGCTATATTTTTTTTTACCATTTTGGCCTGATTTTGCTACTACTTAGTTGCAGTTTACTATTTTGATTCTAAATATTTGTCAGTAGTCTTCCTTATAGTTTTTAAAGCAATGTACGCTTGTCCTTATGCAATTTTGTTAACTGTTAAACTGCATTTTTTCCAAGATTTCAGACTGCTAAACCGCAGCATATTATCACTATGACTTGTCAACTATTTCCCCCATATTTATCCTATACATCATTTTTTATATTCTTCATTACTTCTTGGTTTGTTAATTAACTCTCCAATCTTTAAGCCATGTGTAATACCTGCAACCAAGCACTGGTCAAGTTTTAGCGGAATGTGAAATCTGCAATGAGCGGTTTTGCCTCCTGGAAGAAACGTAGCTGCAATTCCAGAGTAGGCCACGTGAATCACATTATTTCCTAAACTATGTAGTCTGCAACATAGTGTTTTCCAGATAAACGTCTTCCTAAGGCCACTTGAAGCATATACAAAAAACACGCCACCAGCATTATTTGTGACACTGCTGAGCATAGAAGTATATGCCTGAAGTTGGTCTTCGTTTAAACTTGTAAACAGTTTCTCATGCTTCTCTCGCTGCTGAGTTTGGTTGTAATCAAGCTCTAACGTAATTAGCCTGTTCTCTAATTCATGTAAGAAACTGGCATCAGGAAAATAATAATGGTGAAATCCTTGAGGATCTTCCCAACATCTTTGAACAATTTTTCTATTTATGCAGTAAATGGTAGATAGATAAATAAGAACTCTATAATAGGAGAAATGATATACAAATGTAGATTACTTAAATAATAATTGCTTGTAATTCTATAAAGGTGTCGACAAATTGATAAGGTACATGATTCATTGTTGCGGGCAAATTTTGGACGGTGGACCAAGGTCCATGTATCCACTCCAGAAATCTGTCATAATCCACATGGTCAGATGATTAGTTTGATTGTACTTCCTACAGTAATTAAAATAAAAATAATCATTGTTAGATTTATTCGATTATATGTATCGGAGAAACAATCCAAGCCGACATTCCTTTTATTTAAATGTTAACTGTGTCTGCATCATTTATGATTTGTAATGACAGACATTATGGAAAATGACTCTTGTCATTTTGTCCTTATATTTAAAGGTTATAAACCCAAACATATAAATATTATTTAGCAATCCTTCAGCGAATATCACCCCAAATAATAATATTTACAGTTAGGTTTCCACGGTGCTCGTATGAAGATGCTCCCTGTTAGTGCAGGTTTCCACTGACAATCTTGAAAGTGTTTATCCTAAATCCAATCATGTATGATGAGTTAGGAAGAACTTTCTTGTATTCCTATTTGATTTCATTCTGAATTAATAAAAGACTTGTTATATTTTTATGGGCTTTATCTATTTAAAGTGTATTAAATATGATGTTCCATAGTTTAGAGTAAAGCTTCTAGAATTATAATGAGATTATAATAATGGGATCTAGAAGATGACAACTCTGGACTTAAACAGTTCCTGATCATAGGATAACTAATCGGATGTTAGTGGATCCGCAAAGATTGGTACATATTATGCTTGCTCCCTTCAGGAGGATGTCTGTTCTCATAGGCATTTGTGTGGTGATATTATAGCTGGTATGTAGGTGCTTATTAGGGAATAAGTTCACTGAACATGACTTGATAAATTGAACAACTAATGGAGATTACTCACGTGTCAATAGTTATTCACTGAGTGATAGTTGTACAAGTGTCCTTAGACTTGAGATCGTTAAAGGTATCTTATATATAATGAACTATGCTTTGGTTTAGTCCTTAGTCTCAAGGACATCCATTAGGTCTATTCTGGGCATAGGGATTTGTGTATAGAGATAGTTAACGTCAATAGAGGATCTACCCCTTCCAGTATAGGAAGAGAATATCCTATGTTATTCTTAGTATGCGAGTTCTGGAATCTCTGGCCAGAGTGTATGAAATTAGAAAGGAGTTTCTAATTTGCATTAATATGAACTTTGCATTATGAATAAGAAATCATATGATTACATTTGATAGGCTTGACACAAGATCCATGCCTTGTATTTAATCGGGATATTATAAGGGTAGAAGGAATTCATTGTACGGTAACTAGTCACTGACAGGTTCTTGATATTCTAAGCAGTGAATTCATATTATCCGGATAGTCGCGATATGTTGAGAAGCATCACTCACGATGTAGAATAAATATAATTAATCAGTTAATTATATTTAGTGAATTTTAATATTCATATAAATAATTAATAAAAAGTTTATTATTATTTATTTCTACGACCGACATAATATTGAACCTACAGGGTCACACCATAAAAGAATGTTTCTTTTGATGAATAATGAGAGAGAGAATTATTTTTCTAAATAGTTAAGAAAAAGAAATAATGATTAAAATAGTTTTAATTATTATTAAAGCATTTTATGAAGATAAATGTGGGGGTTAAAATATTTAGGGGGCGTTTGGTTCATCTCGGGGAAATGTAATGAAATCGAGAAAGGGAAAGGAAGAGAAAGGAAAGTAAAGACCCAGAATTGTTTTACGTGTTTGGTTCAGATCCGGAAACGGAATGAAAATTTACATGATTACATTTATTTTTTATTTTTTAATATTAAACAATCTCAATATAGTCAAATATATTTATATTATAACAGTATAATATATTAACATTATAATAAATAAACAAATTTAATTATTTAATAGCATCATTAACTTTTTTAATAAATTAACATATAAATTTTTATCAAAATTATTTTTAATTTATAAAAACTAAATTATAAATATTTTTAATTTTTAAAATTAATTTTGCATACTGATGTATATTTTTGGTCCAAGATTTAAATTATAATTGAAATAAGAAAATAAAAGTGAGAAAGGGTGTTCAAATACCTAGTGGGAGGTGGGGAATGGAGTTTGAGGAATAAAGGTAAACCTACAACTAAAAAAAGGGAAAGGGAATGATTGTTTTCACTAAACAAACATCAACAAAAGGAATAACCCAAATTTTTTCCCTTTCCCTTTGTTGAATACCTTCTACCAAACGCCCCTGAATATTGTCAAGTTTAGAAGCTAAATTTAAGTGAACGTGATCAAATATAGCCACTAATTTCATCCGGGTGAGATTGAATTTAGCAGTTAAGAGGACGGTCGATTTCTAACAGTAAAATAAAAAGGAGAGAACTTTTTACGTAATTTGCCTGCTTTTTATAAGAAATTATTTTTACAGAATTTTTTTATAAGAGGTTAATTAAAGTAGAATTCTATTATGTAAAACTCTCTCATATGATAACTTTTCTGGTGATAGAAAGTTTCTCGATAGTAGATAAGTACTAGAATATTCACATTCTTTTTATTGAAATATTATTTTATTCCACTGTATCAATCGTTTTGTAAGGTTCTTCTACAGTATCAAATTTATATAAAAAATCTCAAACCTACTGAAAAGGAAAAGTAAACCTTGAGAAACCAAGAGCGGAGACAAACCCCTAGTCAAAAATATATCGTTCACACGTAAATTTTAATATTTTTGTGATGCTAACAAATTCATATTTGTCCTCTAGTACATTTTCTTCACGTGACTGTGTTGGACTTTTAATGATGTTCCTTGTATTTCTGTCCTCCTCTTGTATTTCTGTCTTGTATTTTATATTATTAATTTATTAGTATTTTCTTTGACAATTTTGACTAGTTACTTTTTCTTCCTGACTTAAAAAATAATACTATATATAGTCAGCAACAAAGGAAACTATGACGTCACAATAATGTCGTCATTTTGTTTCGACAAATCAATATTGGCCCAAACATTGCTATTTGAAGAGATGGGTGATTTCTTTACCTGTTTTAGGGAAGAACATTTGTTAGCAGCCCGAATCGATAAATTTAAAATCACATGTTAATAGTACTTTTTGGCAGTGTTCATGAGCGGGGTTCACTGGTTGACATGATTGTATCTCGAAGTGTTGATCATTAATTCAATTTAATAAAAGTAAGTATTGATAAAAAATCACATGTTGGTATTTGTTTTTGCTAAAGTAATATAGGGTTAGCTAGGTTTGGAGAATCAGAAGCCACCTAAAACAAAACAAAATTGTAGGGTTTTCAAATCAATTACTACCTGTCCATTATACAATATACTTTCCTTTTCAAATTTACCTACTACATACCATTGAAGTACACGACATTACAAATTCAAAAATTTTAACTAACAATTATTTTATAATATTTTAGATAATCAATTTACTTAGTGCATCGAAAATAATTTAACTACACTATTAATATTTTCTGTAGTGGACATGCTCTGGCATCCATGATATCTTTATAAAAATGACAAAAAAAATTCTTAAAATTAACTCTAACAAAATTATCTAAAGTTATTAGGATTTTGTATGTAGAAGTTAAATTATATTTTCATAATAACAGAATAAATTCCATGTATTTATAAAAATAGGCTTAGTTTTATATTGAAAAATCACTTAAATTTAAATAATTATCTACGATTAATTTTGAGATTCTTAAACCCGATAAAAATATCTACTCCATCTGTCCCATTTATTCTCTTACACTTTTGTTTTTGGAACATCTCTTTCAATTTGTTCCAAAAATAATAAAGTGTTATAATATACAAACCAACAACAATCACTACATTCAGTACTTTATTATACTATAATTATTATATATATTAAAAATTAATTGATCTAATCACTTTACCTATTTTCCTTTTCTCATTAAATTATTTTTTTAACCTCCATCTGTGTACCACACCCTATATATATGTATAATTTAATGGGACGGACGGAGTAATTTATAGGATTAATTGGTAATTCTTCAAATACAGATAAGGTTGATTTCACATTTATTTTTTTATGCTTGGAATGAGTTGTGCATGAGTACATATAAATGTATAATCATGTTTAGTTTGTTACAAAAATATCAAATTTTAATATTTAATTATTATTTTTATTCTTGTATAGTTATAATTAAATTATATTCTTAATTAAATTCTATTTATTAACATTAGTCATATTCTCCCTCAACTTCATGTTTCATTAGTTATATGTTGGGTCTTTTTTGTTCACATCGATATCTATATACATTTAAATTGAAAGACCCGTCTAAGTACGTACTCTACGATCTCTTTTCAAATTAATTTTTTAAACTTAATTTATGAATTGTGTTTCAATTTAATTAAGTAGAATTTAACTAACATTTATTTACTTTTAAATTAATTTAATATTCACTAAATAATTATATAACTATTTTTTAAACTTTTATACTATTAATTTTGAATTACTAACACTAATTGATTTCTACTCTCAGTAGACTTTGTTTTTAATTAGTTAATTTCTATTCGAGTGTCGATTTACTTTTAAATTAAAAATCATTTATTAACAATAATTAAGTAGAAGTAAATGAATTTATTGATATTTATCTTTAGTTTAAACCTAAAATTATTGGTTTAACTATTTGTTACTGTACATCTCATCGTCTAATTACTTTTAATTTAAGAAAATATCGTTGAATTTAGATTCATTAGGTAAAATAACATCTATTTGCTTTTAATTTCAATTTGTTTTTATCAAAAATTAAGTAATATTAAATAAATTATATTAAAAAAAATAATAATCAAGTAATATTAAGTAATATTAAATTTAAAATACAAATATGTTTGATTCATAAGATATTTATACAATTCGTTTCACAAAAAAATCAAATTAATAATAACGTGTAATTTCATAACTACTGTACAATGTGTTTGAACATTTAACTAAATATTTAACATTTATTTATTACACATTTTCATCAAATTCATTCTTTAAAAGTATCAATTTAATATTTGATATTAAAATTTTAATTTCAATTTTAATTTTACTAATTATGAATTTCAAATATTTATCAATACTAATTTGATTTTTTTTTAATTTCAGACCCGTTTCGCGGATTAGGAACTAGTTTTTCTAACCTTTTAAACACATGTATAATGTATTTTTATAAAATTAAATCAATAAATGCTATCAACTATAAAGTCAAAGTCAACGTGGAGGTATCATTAAATAGATGCAGTAATGCAGATATGGATCTCAAGCTCAACCAAATCCAATCCACACTCGATCGTAAAACGAGAGTACTGAAACATCATGTCTAAGAAAAGCAGGGAAAATGTCTTAACTCAGGAATAATACAAAAATATGCTCAACTATCAAAACACTTCCGGCTCACATTTTTCTTATAACCAAGTATCAGAGCCAACTTAAGCGCACACGGACTAATATTTCCGGCTCTTGTTGCATGTACTTGTCCTTATTGTTTGCATGCCCGTTTCACGTTTCGTCAGTGAGTGATTTCTGATACATGAAAAATGTCCCAAACAGAACATCGCGATTATTCTGTTCAGATGCCTCAGCCGCCTTATCCATCGTCGCTGCCAGCAACGACATTCCGAAAAAAGTCTGCATCAGCACAGCATTCGGAGGAATTGTGGCAGTTTAAACGTGGTATTCATCAAATTTTGGTAACAGTAGATGGAGATTTAGTTGTGTCTCAAAATGTTTACTGCAATGATCCGATGGAACAGCGACGAATGTCAGCGTTTGGGCCGGATATTCATCAACTCTCTATAACCGTAGATATTGAACATATTATTGTCACTGAAAATATATCTCATGATAATATGCCAATACCGGGGCCGCGCCGAATGTGGGCGTCTAAGTCGGGTGTTCATCAACTTCTTGTTACTTTAGATGGCGAAAAATTTGTTGCGTATCAAAATGTTTACGATAATCAACAATATTTTGGGCCTCCTCGAATATCACCACTGGGGCGGGATGTTGATCAACTCGTAATTACCGTTGATGGTGAAGATTCTGTTATTGATATTAATGTGCAGCCAGTGCCGAAGGCTCCGCCTTTACCCAAGCTAAAGGGCCAGGAGAAACCCAGGAAACTGGAGGAGCTGGAGATTCCAAAGAAGACAGAGTTGAAAGCAGATAAACTAGTACATAATGCGAATGATGGGAAGAAACAAGCGATGCCGTGGCGGCTTCGACCCTCTGCACAACCAGTGCACCCCCCACCAGCGCCATGGCAGCGGACTGCTCTCAGAAGGCCTTCCGCGTTCTACCTCTGGGGTTAGTCGTATTACTTTCATCACTCCTTACACCTACAGGCTACAAGTCTAAAACTTGCAAAGTTTTGTTTGAGATCATCACCGAAATTGATCCTTTTTTTCTTTTTCACTAATATGGTTTATAGACTAATTGAGTATGTGTTTCAAAAAATCTCTGGTTGAGCCAAAGTCAAACGTGCAATCTGGGACGATAGAGAATAAACTCTCAATTGATATAGTTTTTGAGTCGATGAAATTAATAAAATGAAGTTTCTGTTTTTTTATAGATAATCTAACATATAAGCTTTGATTACATAAACTTAACGAAATACAACATCTATACAATTAAGTTATGTAAAAAAAATATAAGTAATGAATATGGAGATTTTAACACCGCTTAGCGAAAATTTTGTGCAGAGGAACAAAGGGAAAATTACGTGGATATATGTATTCCATTGTACAATGCCACGATTAAAGGCAACTGGCAAATGGCTGAAGAAATTCTAAGCAATCATCCGGAGGTGATAAACATGAGCATTACAAAGAGACAAGATACTGTTCTTCACGTTGTATCATCAACAAAACACACTCAGTTTGCTCAAAAGCTAGTGGACAGGATGGAAGTTGAGGACTTGGAACTTCAAAACATAGAAGAGGAGACAGCTCTCTTTTTAGCATTATCTTCCTCTAAAGAAATGGTTGACATTTTGCTGAACAGGAATAAGGGGCTTACAAAGATACGTAAAAACCGTGACTTACCATTGATGTATGCGGTTTTATCCGACGACAAAGATATGGTTAGACATGTTTATTTCAAGACTGATCTGCAGGTTGATCAAAGCTGGAATGACTCGGAGATAAAACGTATACTCGAATCTTGCATTACTTTTGGCCTACTTGGTAAAATTTTAAAACTCTCTCTTTTTATTAACACAGTTACGAAGTTAATTTTAAGCATCTTCTAACATTTTCATATATTTACTCCTGGATTGTTTTGGTCCATTTCTGTTATGGTGTGACTGTGGCTTGGCTACTTGTCTTGATATTTTGATACATGTTTATGGAATATATCATTAAACTCTTAAATTGCTTTTTTTTTAAACATTTATTCTAAACATTTCAGGTTTTCAGGATAGATCAAGACGAGTTATTAATGTTGAGGAGTTGTATTTAGGATTGTTATTAATATTTTATTTGTACACAGTTGTATTTAGGAGTTGTTAATTTTGCAGATATTGCAGTAGATATCTATGATAAATGCAAGGGAAATAGGTTGCCGACAATCGACACACTTGCGCTGAGGTCTTTAGCTTACAATCCCTCTGCATTTGATGAAACATTGCGACCTTTCATTCGAAGATTCGTATATATGAGTAAGTTTTTGTTACCTAGTAAACGTCTTGTCTATATTGTCTTGTTGTACTTAACTGGAAATTGTCAGAAGGGGACATTCGATAAAACTGGAATGTACAAGCAAGATTAGCATGATGACCCCTGCACAAGGATGTAACACACAAATTGATAAATGATCCATGATTCTGAACTATAACATCCTAGATTAACAAATGCACCGTGTGTCTGTTGTTTGTAAAGAAGCACATGGTTTCAGTTTTTACTTTTAAGTTTCAATGCATAATGATCCTTTGAATAATTGATATTTTTTGTTTCAGTACTCCCTAGATCAAGAATAGGACCGCTGGATAACTCTAAAGCGGCTAAAATAGTTAGGATAATGTTGACAGAAATTGTTAAAAAGGAGAACATGCTGAATGAGATATCTGGAAAGTCAGAGAGAGGAAATGTGGAAGGGCTTCAATTTACAGCTGCTAGATTGGGCAACTATAAATTCATAACCGAGATCTTCAGGTTGTGTCCTGACCTTGAATGGAACCAAGATCACAAGAAACACACAATATTTCACATTGCGGTTAAGCATCGTCAGGAGAATGTTTACAACCTATTACATGAGACTGGCCCAACGAAGCTGGGGACAATCGACCACTTTGGAGAAAATATTTTACATTTAGCTGCTAGATTGCCAGGGCAAGAACGACTTAATATTGTGTCGGGAGCTGCTCTTCAAATGCAAAGAGAATTGCTGTGGTTTAAGGTACATAATCTGTGCTTCTTATATTCAATAAGAATAGTTCTATCACTTGCCGAGAGCTAGGTGGTTCGAATTTTTATAAATTTTTATTTGATATTATAATGACTTGAAATTTCGAAATAGGAAGTACAAACAAGGTTGAATTCAGTTGATAGAACGAAGGTGAACTATCGAGGAGAAAGTCCACAAGCATTATTCACTAAAGAGCACGAGGATTTGATGAAGAAAGGAGAAAAATGGCTGAAGCAAACAGCTGCTCAGTGCATGGTTGTTGCTGCACTTATAGCCACTATTATGTTTGCAGGTGCTTTTACTTTACCTGGTGGTAACGATCAGAACACGGGGAATCCATTACTCATGAATAAAAGTGCGTTCATCGTGTTTGTGGTAACAGACGCCATAGCATTATGCACATCCTCAGCTTCTCTGGTTATGTTTTTGGCTATCCTTACTGCACGTTATACAGAAACGATTTCTTGGTATCTTTACCTGTAAAACTGATGGCTGGACTATTCACACTTTTCATCTCTATTGCTACCATGATGATTGCATTCAGCGCGAGCTTCTTCCTGCTCTACGCAGAAAGTAAGAAATGGATTCCTGTACTAGTCAGTGTATTAGCTGGTGTTCCTGTTATTTTATTTGCTGGGCTGCAATATCGTTTACTCTTTGATGTGATTCGGACAACATTGAAATCCAGACATCTGTTTAGGCCTAAGAATGGTATGCTCCACTAGCCAATTCATTGTTGCCTAATTTGATGATGTATTGAATTTATATGCTTGTACTAATCTATGTATCCACATACTCATGATGTATTTGTTGAATCCCTCTTTACCTTCAATTATGTATTTGGATTATTTGATGAGATTAATTCTACATTCAGTTCAGGCCCCTGCCTAGAAAATGTATGCTTTACTATCAAATTCGATTTGGCATCATTGATGATCCAATTAGTTTGTTGTATTGATCTATGTTCCTCTTAACGTGTACTTTGGTGTTAATAAATTCCAAATTGATAAAAATATTGTACAGAAGAAAGAAAATTTTGTAGGGTCCGTGTTTTTCTGGAGTAGAGTCCAGCTACATTTTACAATTAAAATATTAAATATTACAGGAATATATTATTTTGCCGAATCATTTTATATAAATAACATTATTCAAAAGAAAATCTTGCAAATTTATATATTTTATATTTTATAAATAAAACATGTATATCCTACAAAATAAAGATGCATGTTCTGCAAACTAGATAATTATTATAAAATAATATGATTTATAATTTTTTACTCATTTGTTTTTCATAATTTTTATTAAAATATTAATATTTATGAAAGATGATTGTGGATCTCAGCACTCCACACAAAATGGGAGTACCTGTACAACTTAACTCCTAACTGTATGTATACTGGTCCAGTCATTTGTATATAAATTTATTTGGATACGGAAAATAAGAAAAATATTAAATAAATATTATTTTTGATAGACAGTGAGATGAAAGTGAAAAAAGTATTAAAAATTTGATAAAATGATGAGACTAATTAATATAAAATGGATATAGTGGAAAAAAGTGCATGATATAATTGATTTTTATATTATAAAATTTTTCTATTTTTTAATATATTTTAAAATGTATAAAATTGAGTGACATATAAGAAAATATAGAATTGAAGGTATAAAGGGGAGCAAAATTGTAGGTTTTAATTACATTAGATACGTGTGTGCACTGTGGCCCTATCCATAGGTGATTTAGGCGGTAGGTAAGACATGTAAAGCCCCCAAAATTCATGTACTTAGTCTTAAACATATGTTTTTAATTGATAATTAAAAAAAATTAAAAAATTGTATTCATACTTATATTTTAAGACCCCAAAAATATAACTTTTTATTGTTAAAAAAGTTTAAGGCCACAAAAATTGTATTCCTTCTAATTTAGTGTTAAACTTCAATTAATAATTACTTCTAAATACATAAAGTTTTTATTTTAAATTCCGTTGAATTTAAGCTTATAACATTATTAAGTGGTTTTTTCATCAATACCTAAGTTTAAAAAATCACAAAAAGACTATCATTTTTAAAAAATATTTGTAAAATAAGTTTTGCAACTATATTTGTAACACGAATTTGTGAAAATATGTTATGTAACTTTGCATACATATTTGTAACCTAAAATAGTAGCATTTTAAGTAAATGTAACAAAAAATGCAAATTATTATGTAAAATCATACTTTGCAAACCTTTTTGGAACACAATGATATTTGTAAATATTTGATAAAATCGCAAATAATTTTACATAAAATAGTATTTTTGGTTCGTATTATTAAATTATTTGATAAAATATGTATATATATAATATTAAACTTTATAACAAACAAAAAAATTTGATATAAAAATAATCAATAATATAAAAAGAATTTTACATAAAAATATCACTAAAATTTAATTATAAAATAGTAAGTAAATTTAATTCAATTAATATATATTTAAGTTTTTTTTTAAATCAAGGCCTCGTATTTTAGATTTTAGGAGCAACTCTGCCGGCAACAAATTTGTTGCCCACTTCCCACCTAGGTCAATAAACAGGGACATGGACGTGTATAACTCGGCCAAGAGGAGAAGATTGAAAAATTGATCACATGTACTCTTTGATAGCCATTGTCCACCTGCTATGGCTAGTATCTCAACACAACACCTAATTTTTTTTAACACCTATATTATAAATAATCCATCAGTGGAGCCCAAATATAAAAAACTATATTTTTAAATTAGGAATCCGGATAATAACGTTGGAGGGAGATTGACTAGGGGTGTACAGATAAACGAACCGCTCAACTGCATCCAACCGCTCTACTGCTCGCAACCGAACCGCATTTTGCGGATAATCGCGAAACGCGGGTTGGTTATGGATTTAAATTTTAAAAACCGCTCATTCGCGGTTTGGATGCGGTTTTAAATTCTTAAAAATCGCAAAATCGCAACCGCAACCGCAAAATCGCAACCGCAACCGCAAATCGCAACATATATTCATAATAAAATATATTTCCAAAAATCTACTTGATATCATATAAATTAATAAGTATACACATTTATTAACTAATCTTAGGTTAATGTTAGGACTACGTTCATAAAATTCACAATCATTATAAGATATATAACCAAGCAAATGGAAAATGTAATCAACATGTAATCTTTTTTATCATTTTCTTTTTTATTTTCGCTCGCCTCCATATTTTTGTATGTTTTAAATTTCCTTGATCCACACGGAGCATTAGTTTGTATTTTATTTTTCAATGTAAATTTATCACGTAACTTAAACTTAAATTTATTAATATTTCGAATTTAATTTTTTGCAAATTATTAATTATTTTAAAATAAGTGGTTGAACCGCAAACCGATCCGCAATAAGTGCAAATTCGCAACCTTAATTGACGCGGTTAACCGCAACCGCAATTTGTGGTTGCGGATGACAATTTTCTAAAACCGCTCTTCGCGGTTTGGTTCGACTTTTACCCAGAAACCGATCCGAACCGCGTACACCCCTAAGATTGACCAACTGTGATATCATACAAATTTTATTTAGGTGGCAAGTTGGTGGGGCCAAAACATAAAAACTTGTCCAAGAGCATTGCGGTTGCTTTGAGCAGCCACAGCTTTATGTCCCCACCAAGCTGCCAACTAAGCAAAAATTGTCCTCGGAAAAATTGTATTCCATTCTCTCCAACACAGTGTCTAACTTTCTTATTACTTTATATTACTTTTTTATATTTTTGGACCCTACTAAACTCAATTATATATAATTTAATTAACATACAATTATTTTATAAAAAATTTGTTAGCATACAACTAAATTATTAAATTATTAATTTTAATAAAGGCAAATTTAAGTATAAAACTAAAATATTTTCATAATTCAAATACATGACATATAATTAAAAATATTAAGAGAACAACATAACTATAATTAAAAATATAAACATTTAGATAATTTGACGGGTAGCATGGAATTGTGAGATGTGTTCCACCAAGTCAATTTGTAGTTGACGATATTTTTGTCGGTCGCGGATTTGAACAGTTCTTTCGACATAATTTTCATACGGGAGAAAAGGCTCCTCGCCAACTTGGTTGTGCTATTCCATTTGTGGTATCATCGTAAGATGGTAGCGGACCAAATGGAGTAGCATATGTGTCTCTTTCATCCTCGACAATCATATTGTGCATTATAATGCATCCTCTCATTATTTTAGCAAGATCACCTTTATCCCAAAACCGTGCAGGACCACGTACAATTGCAAAGCGAGACTGCAGTTCCCCAAATGCTCGTTCAACATCTTTTCGTAGACTTTCCTGATATTTCGCAAATAACTTTCTCTTCTCACCTTGTGGACGTGGAATTGTTTTGACAAATGTTGCCCATTCTGGGTATATTCCATCCACTAAATAATACCCTAAATTATAGTTGTGACCATTCAACGTATAATTTATTTCCGGTGCACGACCTTGTAGCACTTCGTCAAGTACTGGTGACCGGTCTAAAACATTTATGTCATTGTTAGATCCGACAACTCCAAAAAATGCATGCCATGTCCATAAATCAGAAGAGGCAACCGCTTCAAGTAAGAGTGTTGGAACCCCCTTGTGACCACTAAAAAACATCCCCTGCCATGTTTTAGGATAATTCTTCCATTGCCAATGCATACAATCAATACTACCCATCATACCGGCAAAACCATGGGCCTCCCCCATCTCTAATAAACGTCGAACATCATTTGAGTTGGGCTTTCGCAAGTACTCATTTTCAAATATCAAAATAATACTGGTAACAAATTTTTTTAAGCATTCAATGGAAGTTGACTCGCCAATTCGCACATAGTCAACAGCATCGGCAGCCACTCCATATGCCAACATACGCATGGCTGCAGTGTATTTTTGTAGAGGTGATAAGCTTTTCTTCCCAATGCATCCACCCTTTGTTGAAAATATGAATCAAAATTTGAGAGTGCGCCAACAATACAAAGAAATATATGTCTTCCCATTCGAAACCTTCTACGAAATGTTTCCGCAGTATAAACTGGATTTTCTGCAAAATAATCTTTCACTATGCGCTCATGGCCTGCTTCACGGTCTCTGTATATCGTTTTCCGAGGTGTTGATGAAGAGCATTCGCCGTGAAGTTTGTTAAAAAGATGAAGTCGATATTTCTCGTATTCATCATCTTCAGTGAGCAGCTCCTTAACAAACTCTCTATGTATATCAAAATTATTTGTCATAGTGTATATTTGTTGATAAGAAGATATGTAATGAATTTGACTTTAATGATCTTATGTAGAGCATAAAACGAATTTATTCCAAAGACTTTCAAACAATCACAACACTACAGTGACTAGCTTCCAAACACTTAAATTCAAACGCTACAATCCAAACACTACAAGCCAAATACTATAAGGCCAAACACTACAAACCAAATACTAGAAGCCAAACACTACAATATAAATATTACAAACCAAACAATACTGATTGTTTCTACTTGCTCTTTTTCTTCTTATTTCATCAATCAACGATGCGTGCAATTCAAGCTGAGCTTCAGTCATTATACTTGTGTCTGCCATAATGATCTTTAATTCCATCTCCCTGTCCTTGGCTTCCATCTCTCTTTCATGGTTTTTATTAAATTATTCCAATAGAGATAACTTCCTACATTGAACAACTGTCATTTTGTTGTGTGGTATTTATGACACTTTATTATGCTCCGTAAAACTTTGAATTAATGCATTTGTACTCAAGTTGTTGGTGTTTTAATGTATTGTCTAATGTTTTTGTATTTTCAGGCATTATCTAGGTAATCATGTGAATTAGCATTATTTTGGTGCTAATTTGGTGTTAGGAAGGTGTTGGAATAAAAGCTCTTAGAAAACCGGCTCAAATCAGCAAGGAAAATAAAGAAGTCAGATTTTTATACAAGAGGTCAGCGCGTCCGCGCTATGATAGCGCGCGCCCGTTCCCGAAGTCCAGAAACTCAGCGCGCCCGCGCTGGTTAAGCACGCGGTCGCGCCAGGTCGAGAACAGAAATCCTGATTCTATTGGGCTTTTGATCTAAAAGACTTCTACTCTGCATGGGGTTGCTATATATACATAAATAAGCTCAGTTTTCATAGAGAGAAATACCAGAGCACAAGGAGAAGGAGAAAAGAAGACCATTTTAGCACAATTTAACCAAGGCGAAGAAGACCTAGTTTTAACTTGTGATTCTTTGTTTAAGTTGTAACGTTGGATGCTAGTTTTCTTATTCTTGAACCTATACTCTTATTTTGTACTTTGTTTATTATTCGTTTATAAAGACTATGTTTATTATACCATGCTTTCATCGGAATCCACGCTGATGATGAGTCCGATTATGGGCTAATCGTTATCGTGGGGTTCGAACGGATTTATTTATGGATTTTTTTAGTTGATTTATTTCGATGCCTTAGTGTGTGGTGATTGTATGATAGCCTAGTATTGGTTGTGCGTATTCGTCTTATGAGCGTCGCGAACTTATAAGATAATGTGTTAATTCTTAATGAAGCGAAAGTGAATTTAAGGATTTAGAACTTGCCATGTTAGCATAGGTTCATGTGTTATTATTATGCATGATTCGTAGGTAATTTTAACCATCTTACTTACCCTATGTAATCATGATAGATAACTTATGCGTTAAACCATTATGTTGTCAAATTCTTTAAACATATAGGGTCTAAATATAATTGGTGTCTATTCAGCTTCTATCTCTTTTATGGATGTCTGGTAGTATGATATTCGTGCAACGAAAGTTGCCGTTTATCAGTTTCATGTTATCTGATTAGTGTCATCACCATTACATGCTAAGGTTAAGAATGAAAAGGCTATTGAATGAAGTATCTAATGAAGTTAGAATCTCATGTTGGCCATATATATTAATTCAACCATTCTTATTCTCTTAGTTATAATTATTAGCTTAATTTTAGTTAAAAAACAATCTCAATTTGTTAATCGCCTTAGCATTGAATAATAATCATATCATTGTTGCATAGGTGCATGAATTGAAATTACCCTAAACCAGTCTTTGTGGGAACGAATCTGATTTATATCTTATACTACATGCGAACGCGTATACTTGCGTGTATTTTAGCGCGTGTTTAGCGACTAACAAGTAGAAATTCCTAAAGCTTTGATGAACTATTCTCAGCCTAAGATCAATGATATTCAGTCCAGCATCATCAATCCAGCCATCTCGGCTAACACTTTTGAGACCAAGTCAAGCACGATTCAGATGATACAGAACAAAGTTCAGTTTGGGGGTTCTCCTATAGAAGACCCCAACATGCACATCAGGGATTTCATCAAGATCTGTGACACTTTTAAATTCAATGGTGTGACTGAAGATGCTATCAAACTACGACTCTTCCCATTCTCTATGTGGTATAAAGCTAACTGCTGGTTACATTCTCTACCACTGGGGTATATCACTACTTGGGAAGATCTTGCTCAAAAGTTTCTCACTAAATTCTTCCCTATGGTGAAGACTGCTGCAATCAGGAATGCTCTTACTCAGTTTGCTCATCAAACTGGAGAATCTCTGTGTGAGGCTTGGGAACGATATAAAGAGATGCTAAGGAAGTGCCCACACCATAACATGCGTGATTGGATGCTTATAAACTATTTCTACAATGGATTGGGTGCTACTTCTAGACCCATGCTCGATGCAGCATCAGGAGGAGCCTTGTGGGCTAAGAGCTATAATGAAGCTTATGAATTAATTAAACTGATGGATGCTAATGAATACCAGAATCCTTCCCAGAGACTAAATCGGGGGAAAGTAGCAGGAATTCTGGAGTTGGATGCAGCAACTGCTATAGCTGCCCAACTTAAGGCTTTGACGATGAAGGTGGACACTTTGGCTAATTATGGAGTTAATCAAATCACTAGTGTCTGTGAGCTTTGTGCTGGTGCCCATGAGACTGATCAGTATGCTATTTCTAGTGAATCAGCTCAGTTCGTGAGCAACTTCCAACGATCGCAACAACCTGTGCCAGCCACCTATCATCCTAACAACCGCAATCATCCTAATTTCAGCTGGAGCAACGCTCATAATATGGTTCAACAGCCTTATCAGCAGTACCCAGCCAAGCACTACAACCCCCCTAGTTTTCAACAACCGTAATATGTACCAAGACAGTAACTTCACCGACAACAAGCTAATGAAAAATCTGAATTAGAGGAGTTGAAGCTTATGTGCAAAAGCCAAGTTGTTTCTATCAAGATCTTGGAAAATCAAATTGGACAAATTATCAATGCCTTTCTAAATCGTCAACCTGGTACACTACCTAGTGACACTGAAGTGCCAGGAAAGAGGGAAGCTAAGGAGCAGGTGAAGGCAATCACTTTGAGGTCTAGGAAGGTTGTGAATCCAGAACAAACTCAAGTTTCGAATGAAGAAGCTGGGGCTGAAGAAGAAGTAGAGCAGCAGGAAGTAGAAGTGGAACCAATGAAGACTACTGTTGATCACACTCCTTTTGAGGGTAATACATGGGAGAAACAGATCTATCCTCCACCGCCTTTTCCTAAGCGGCTGTAGAAGAAAAAGCTGGATAAGCAATTTAAGAAGTTTCTGTAGGTGTTCAAGAAACTTCATATCAACATACCTTTTGTTGAGGCTCTTAAGCAGATGCCTAGTTACGCAAAGTTTAGGAAAGGTATTCTCTCCCGGAAAGTGAAGCTAGATTATTTAGAGACTGTTGCTCTCATGGAGGAATGCAGTTATGTGCTGCAACAAAAGTTGCCTCCAAAGCTAAAAGATCCTGGAAGCTTCACTATTCCGTGTACTATTGGAAAAGTGTCTTTCGACAGATGCTTATGTGACTTGGGAGCTAGCATCAATCTGATGCCTTTGTCAATCTTCAAGAAGTTAAACTTACTTGATCCAAAACTAACTTATATGACTTTGCAGTTGGCCGATCGTTCTATTACATATCCTTGGTATTTTGAAGGATGTCTTGGTTAAGGTTGATAAACTCATCTTCCCTGCTGATTTTGTAATTCTTGATTTCGAGGAGGATAAGAAGATTCCCATAATCTTGGGAAGACCTTTCCTGGCAACTGGCCGTACCTTGATAGATGTGTAGAAGGGTGAGCTTACAATGCGAGTGCTGGATCAGGATGTAACTTTTAATGTGTTCAATGCTATGAAATTTCCTACGGAAAATGAGGAGTGCTTAAAGGTAGAGTTGGTCAATTCTATGGTAACTCCATAACTTGATCAATTGATAAGTTCTGAGGCCTTAGAGAAGGCCTTGTTGGGGAATTCAGATAGTGAAGATGACGAAGGTGAAGAGCAATTGCAATATCTAAATGCTTCTCCTTAGAAGAGGAAGATTGATATGCCTTTTGAATCTCTTGGAATGGATGAATTAAACAAAGCTCCTAAATGCCTCAAGCCATCTATTGAGAAAGCTCCTACTCTTGAGCTTAAGCCTTTACCTGGACATTTGAGGTATGCGTTTGTAGGAGATGCATATACTCTGCCTGTGATTATTGCATCTGACCTTTCAGGTAGCGACGAGGAGAAGCTTTTGAGAATTCTTAGAGAGTTTATATCGACAATTGGTTGGACTATAGCAGATATTAAGGGAATCAGCCCTTCATATTGCACGCATAAAATTTTGCTAGAGGAAGGTAGCAAGCCCACGGTTGAGCAGCAAAGAAGACTTAATCCAATCATGAAGGAAGTAGTGAAGAAGAAAATTCTTAAGTGGATGGATGCAGGGATTATCTATCCAATTTCTGACAGTTCTTGGGTGAGACCAGTTCAGTGTGTACCGAAGAAAGGAGGTATTACAGTTGTTGCTAATAAGAAGAATGAACTCATTTCTACTCGAACGGTCACGGGATGGAGAGTTTGTATGGACTACATGAAGTTGAACAAGGCCAGTAGGAATGATCACTTCCCTCTGCCTTTCATTGACCAGATGCTCGACAGGTTGGCTGGTCACGAGTACTATTGTCTTCTGGATGGCTAGTCGGGTTATAATCAGATTTGTATCGCTCCAGAAGATCAGGAGAAGACTACCTTCACTTGTCCATTTGGTACTTTTTCCTTCCGACGAATTTCTTTTGGTCTGTGCGGTGCACCAGCCACATTTCAGAGATGTATGATGGCCATCTTTTCTGATATGATTGGCCAAAATCTGGAGGTGTTCATGGACAACTTCTCTGTATTTGGCGATTCTTTTGATAAATGCTTGCAGAATCTTGGAAATATTCTCAAGAGATGTGTTGAGACCAATCTGGTTCTCAATTGGGAAAAATGTCACTTATGGTGTGACAGGGCTTTATTCTTGGACATAAGGTTTCTAGTAAAGGTCTTGAGGTGGACAAAGCCAAGGTGGGAGTCATTGAAAATCTTCCTCCGCCTATTTCTGTTAAGGGAATTCGCAGTTTCCTTAGTCATGTGGGTTTCTATAGGCGTTTCATCAAGGACTTCTCTAAGATTTCGAAGCCATTGTGCAGTTTGCTAGAGGAAGATGTCCCTTTCAAGTTTGATGAAGAGTGCCTTGCCGCTTTCGAGAAATTAAAGAAGAGTTTAATCACGACACCTGTCATAACTGCACCTGAATGGAATGAACCTTTTGAGATGATGTGTGATGCAAGTGACTATGCAGTTGGAGCAGTTCTTGGGCAGAGAAAGAATAACATATTTCATGTGGTCTACTACGCTAGTAAGACCTTGAATAATGCTCAACTGAATTATACTACTACGGAGAAAGAACTCCTGGCTATTGTGTATGGTTTTGAAAAATTTCGATCTTATCTACTTGGGACTAAAGTGACAGTTTTCACTGATCACGCTGCAATTCGATATCTCGTCTCAAAGAAGGACTCGAAGCTTAGATTGATTAGATGGGTTCTTTAGCTTCAAGAATTTGAATTAGAGATCAAGGACAGAAAGGGGACTGAAAATCAAGTCGCTGATCATCTATCTCATTTAGAAAACCCTAATGCTACTTCACTGGACAAGACATTGATCAATGAGTCTTTTCCCGATGAACAGCTATTTGGAGTGCAAGAGGAAGAACCGTGGTTTACAGAAATTGTGAACTACCTTGTGAGTAATATCATGCCTCCCGACTTATCATATGCTCAAAGGAAGAAGTTTCTACATGAAGTGAAGTGGTATATGTGGGATGAGCCGTTTCTTTTTCGACAAGGAGCTGACCAAATCATTAGGAGATGTATTCCTTACAGTGAAACGGGGGGATCTTGCGAGATTGCCACTCAACGGCTTATGGAGGACACTATGGTGGAGAAATGATAGCAGCTCGTATTTTTCAAGCAGGTTTATTTTTGCCAACCTTGTTTAAAGATGCTCATCAGTTCATTTTTAAATGTGATTGATGCCAATGTGTGGGTAATATGTCTAAGAGGGATGAGATGCCTCTTAATGTGCTTTTTGAGGTTGAAGTCTTCGATTTTTGGGGTATTGACTTCATGGGGCCATTTGTCTCATCTTGTAACAATCAGTACATCTTGTTGACGGTCGATTATGTGTCGAAATGGGTTGAAGTAAAGGCGTTGCCAATGAACGATGCAAAGGTGGTGCTTAATTTTCTTCACAAGCAGATATTTACAAGGTTTGGAACTCTAAGAGTCATAATCAGTGATGAGGGGTCATATTTTTGCAATCCCAAGTTCACTTCTATGATGCAAAGGTATAATGTGAATCATCACATTATTACGGCTTATCATTCTCAGACAAATGGTCAAGCTGAGGTGTATAACAAAGAGATTAAGCGCATTTTAGAGAAAGTTGTGTGTCTATTGAGGAAAGATTGGTCTTTGAAGCATGATGAAGTTGTTGGGCATATAGAACAGCATACAAGACTCCATTGGGAATGTCGCCGTTTCAGCTTGTTAATGGTAAGGGGTGTCATTTGCCTGTGTAGCTCGAGCATAAGGCGTATTGGGCTTTAAAGAAATTGAATCTTGACTTGGATGCAGCTGGAAAGAAGAGGATGCTTCAATTGAATGAACTTGACGAGTTTTGACTTCAAGCTTATGAGAACAACAAAATGTATAAGGAGAAAGTCAAGAGGTGGCACGATAGGGGTCTAGTACTCAAATCATTTGTGCTGGGATAACAAGTTCTTTTGTTTAACTCTCGTCTCCGTCTTTTTCATGGAAAGTTATAGTCAAGGTGGTCAGGGACCTTCATAATAAAAACTGTGTTTTCACAAGGAGCGGTGGAAATCTTTGAGAATGATATGGGCCAAGCATTCAAGGTCAATGGTCAGAGGTTGAAGCATTACTATGGTGACACGGCAAACCGCGAGGTAGTTATTGCCGTTTTATTGTCCGTTTGATCTCAAGATTCTACGTCGAGCTAATGATGTAAAACAAGCGCTTCTTGGGAGGCAACCCAAGTTTTTTGTACATTAGTAGGTAGAGGAAGCAAGAAGAAAAGAGAAAATCACAAAAAAAATCAGAAAAAGAAAAAATTCAAGGCCAACTTTAGAAGCTAAGCGCGCCTGCGCTGATCTAGCGCACGGCCGCGCTGTTTTTCCAGAAGGTAAGCGCGCCCGCGCTGGTCTAGCACGCGGCCGTGCCGATTTGGCAGAAGGTGAGCGCGCCCGCGCTAGTCTAGCGCGCGCCCGCGTCGGGGTCCGACTCAGAAAAAACAAAAAACAACAGTTGTGAAGAGAAAATCGGGATTTTTACTACAAAATCAATTTCTACCCGAATTTTACTCTTACACATCCTAAATTTGCCTCTCCAAATCAAACCCATTATTCCCACGATTCCCATAATCAATTCCCACTTCTATTCCATATATAATTCTCTTCTCACCACCTATATAA
Source organism: Apium graveolens (assembly GCF_009905375.1). Lineage (NCBI taxonomy): Eukaryota > Viridiplantae > Streptophyta > Magnoliopsida > Apiales > Apiaceae > Apium > Apium graveolens. The sequence goes on along the minus strand of NC_133656.1, from coordinate 176,994,263 downwards.
ACATACACATATACACAAACTTCTCCACCACTTCACAAATTCTCAAACACAAATCTCTCTCAAACACTTAGCTTTTATTCTCTCTTATTCAATCCTAAGGGCACCTAAGAGACAAAGAACTCAAGTAAGCAGCAACACCACTGATTATTCATCTGCGGGTGGTGTGAGGCCGAGGTTTTCAACTCCCGAGGCTGAAGAGGAGTACACGAGGCTTCTCTCAAAGCTTATAGCAAAGGAGTGAGGTTTTCTACCATCAGGAAAGGATGGTAAGTTGTTAGAGATGATTCTGGAGATGGGTTGGGTTCCTTTTTGTGAGGCTCCCGCTTCTGTTCCCATGAGTGTTGTGCGAGAGTTCTATGCTAATATGAAGGCAGAGAAGAATGGCTTCACGGTGGTTAGGGGGATCACTGTGGAGTATAGTGCTGATGCGATAAGGAAGGTGATTGAGCAGCCCGCGAAGAAGCCCAATCAGGACACTTGGAACGATAAAACTCCAGAGGACTTCAACTTGGATCTGATCGTTGCTACTCTGTGTGTGCCTGAGACTCACTGGAAGTTCAAGAGGGGCACAACTGATTACTCCGCATTCCCTGCGTCGTGCATGAACAGGTTTGCACGGGCTTGGAATTCATTTATCTGTGCTAACATCATGCCATCTTCTCATGTGCATGAGATTACGGTGGAGCGTGCTCGTCTATTGTGGGGTATTCTCTAGGGCGATTATATTGATTTGGGGATGGTTATATATCAGGGGATTTTGAGGTTTTTGCGAGGAGGTACTACGGGTTCTATACCCTATGCGTCCGTTGTGACAAAGTTGTGCGTGGTAGTTGGTGTTCATTGGCCCGCACATGAGCAGCTACAGCTTCCCAGTGCTCCTATCGACAGTTCTACGCTGTTGAACATGACTGAGTGGTATGGTGGAAAGCCCGATCCTAAGGGGCTTGGTTATTCATATGATCATCTGCCAGGTGGTAGACCAGCGGATCAAACTTTTGCTAGTGGGACGCAGCAAGAAAGAAAGGCAGCTTGGAGAGCTCAGTTGGGAGAGGAGGCTGGTATTTCGCAGCAGGAGCAGGAGGAGGTATGAGCTGATGTTGGAGCTGGTTTGAGTTCGACGCATTATAGGCGTCTAGTGAGGAGGATGGATGCGATGCACGACATCTATAGCAGGTTTGCACGTGATCTTACCCAGGCACTTGGGACCACATTCAGACCCACCGGTGTTGACATCCATTGGCCAGTATTTGGTGAGGACTCCGTGTATCCACCTCCAGACACGCCTAACACTCCACCCGTTGAGGGTGATGATACTGATTCGGAGTAGGTATGCCTGATTCCTTACTATTACCTTCACTGAGGATAATGAATATTTTAAGTTTGGGGGTAGTAGTTGAAGGAATATATTTGTATGAGTCGCATAGAGTTTGCATATTCATGATAGTTTAGTGCATATAGTTGCATATTTTTTCATGTAGTAGTTTTTTTTGTTTTTTTTATTTTGTTGGTAGTTTTGATGATAGTTTGTTCATGTTGTTTCATGCATTTGCATAATAACATGATCCCTTAGATGATTTTTCCGATTGATTTATGATATTGATGCTAGTGTAGTGATATCGTATTTAGTGATGTTTGTAAGTCATATGTCATAGGCCTATTTGTATATTCGAGGATTCAACTCAACTCAAATAAGAATGTAATAAGTAAATAGTGGATCGACCGTCAGAGAGATCTCGCAAAGTAATATCTGTCAAAGGATTCAGAAACAAGGTTCATCTACAGACTTGAGGAGTTAATTCACTGGAAGAAGTTCAAGAAGTTGATCATGCCTCAGTGATATAAATCAAGATCGTGGATTTAATCAAGTGACAGAGATCTCGTCAGGGTATCATTAATTACAAGGATTTAATCTGAAGAAAATCAAAGTGTCAAAGTCAAGACATGAAGAAACGTCACGGAAGTTAGTCACTCATGAACCAGACAGTACATCGAGTGTCAACATTGAAGTGGTGGAATTGATTCATAATTTTCAGTGATTTTCAGAAGATCTGCAGAAGGATGGGTGCTGTTGAAGACTAGAATTAATTCTCTATTAATTAATTAAGTCATCTAATTTAATTAAGAAAATAAATTATATCTGCGAAGAATAATTTATTTATTAATTAAATTAATTGATTAATTAATTCTGAATTAATTTTAGGAATTTTCAGAATTTAAATTGGATTAAAATCTGCATTAAATCAGCAAGACAATTGAAAATGAACTAGCATGACAATCAGGATTGTCATACCGATTGTCATGCTAGGCCATTTTCAATAGTCTCACCGAAAGTTACACTAGGAGAAGGATTGTCTTGCTAGTTCATTCTGATTGTCATGCTAGTTCATTCAGATTGTCTTGCTAGTTCAATCCATTGTCCTACCGATTGTCTTGCTGAGCTCAGGATTGTCTTGCCAGTTCAATTCTATTCTGTTGATTAAAAAGAAGCAGACAAGCAGCAGAATTTTATTCAATCATATACACATCAAACAGAAGTCAACACCCAAGAACAAAAAGAAAAAGAAGCAGAGCAATATTTCATTTTCTCTGCAACTTCAAGATCAATTTCTAGATTGTAAAGTTAAATCCAATCAACTAGAAATCTTTATCTTGTTCTTGTGTAACAATCTAGCGGATCAAAATCCCTTGAACTTAATCTCAAATTGCGTTTAGCATTTGATTCTAATTATTGCAAAAATAGAAAAAGTTCATGTCGAATTTATTCTAAATTTGTGATAATTAATTTGAGATTAATTCCTTGTAATCGATACAGTTGTTGTAACACCTTTCAAGTTTAATAATATTTTTATTTAACTTGAATTTTGTTTCACATTTTTTATTCCGTATTTAATTCGATTATTCGGTACTGTTTGTATTCAACCCCCCCTTCTACAAACACATTGGGACCTAACAATTGGTATCAGAGCCTTCTGATTAACGAACAAATCAAGATCCTAGACTTTTGTGATTTTTCAACTCCTTGAATTTTTATTTATTCGAAAATTCATAATGACTTCACATAAAGTTGGAACCGTTAAAATTCCACAATTTGATAAAGAGAATTATATCATGTGGAAGAAGAAGATGCTATTATTTTTACAAGTTGCAAATCCCAAATATTCAAACTTGTTAAAGAAGGGTATAAAAACTCTGATGGTTATTGAACCGGAGGTAATAATAGATGGTGTGGTGACTACTGAAGCTAGAACCTATCCAAAAGAGCCTGAAGATTTTACTCCTGCTGAGAAGGAAGAAGCCTCCTTGGATGCCAGCCTTCAATTAATATTAATTGATTCCCTTGATCCCTTGATGAACAGACATGTGATGAACTGTAAAAATTCCAAACACATGTGGGAAACTATTGAGGTGATTAATGAAGGCACAGAGGAAGTTAGGGAGAACAAGTTGGAAATCCTAACCTCTGAATATGAACATTTCAAATCAAATCCAGGAGAAGGAATTACTGAAGTGTTTGAGAGGTACAATGCGTTGATCAACAACCTGAACATCAATGGAAAGTATTATTCAATCAGGGAGGTCAACAAAAAGTTCCTTTTAACACTGCCAGCTCATCTTGAACATAGAATCACTGCCATTAGAGAAGCTAGAGATCTGAGTGAGATTTCTTTGGACAGGCTCTATGGAGTGTTAAAAACCTATGAGTTGGAGCAGATTCAACAGAAGGAAGTCTACGGGAAGGATAGAATGGTCAGCACATCTACTGCACTTGTAGCTGAAGGTCAACAACAACAACAATCTCAACAGTTAGAAAGAATGGTACAGTTTTCCAAGGGTGAGGAAAATGAGTTAGTAGCAGAATATGATCCTCCTACTACAAATCAATCAAGTGATGATTTTTATTCCTTGGAAGAGCTGGAGCAATTGGAAGATGAATCAATGGCCCAAATTGTCAAGAGATTCTCCCATGTCAGATTCAGGAGGAATCCCAAGCTTAAGTACAAGTCCAACTACAACAAATTCCAGAAAGGTGGATCTTCATCCTCTAACACCAGCAGTGGTGGGTATAAAAAAGGGATGGTTGATCGGGGCACCATTAGATGCTATAACTGCAATGAGTTGGGACACTTTGCCACAGAATGTAGGAAGCCAAAGTAAGTAAGAAAGAACTCTGAAAGGGCTTATCTGGCAAAGGGAAGAAGCTGGGATGATACTGACAGTGAAGATGAAGAAGAAGGAAATCTTGCTCTTATGGCTATTGATGGAAAAGCTTCATCGTCAAGAATAGAGGTAAAACTTTCTGATGCTGAAATGGTTTATCATCTAAGAGGTAACTTAGATTGTGCACGTCGTGATAATGAACTGTTAAGTTTACAGATCACAGACCTTGAGAAAGAGGTCAATGAATTAAGACTTGTGCACATTAATCAAGACAAATTAAAAGAACAGGTATCTTTTCTAGAGAATAGAGTTGAATGTTATAGAAAACTCGAAACTATTCTCAAAGACAAGATCACCGGTCTTGAGACTAAGGTTAGAGCCTACTTCAATTCTTGTTCGAAGGCTAAAGAGTTCTACAGTAAGCAAGCTGTTAATCAAACATCTGGAATAGGTTATGATTATAATGCTGCTATTGGAGAATTAGGCATAAACTCCCCTCCTCATGTCTGTGCTAAAGGGAGGGAAGTACCACATGTGCTTAAGGGTGTTGATGAACCCCTCTATAAAGCATCAATTGCTGAACCATTTGATGCGACCTCTTCTGTTATTCAAGAAGAAATACGTGCTGAAGATCTTGCTAATGAGAAGGTTGTTTCCAAGTCAAGTGTGTCGAAAGTTCCAGTCAAAGTTGTGAAAGCAACTGAGACTAACTCAGACACACATGAGTTGGATAACAAAAATGCCATGTCTACCATGCATAAATTGCCTGCTGTTAATCACTCTCATAAAGCATGTGGTGTTTCTAATTGTATGTCTTGTGCTTTTAATATGATGTATGCTTATTTTAATGGTAAGCATGTTTCTAATGATAAGACTACTCCTCGTCAGCATGTGAATAACAAGAAGCATGATAGGTCTAAGACTGTCAGTCCTTCTAAGGCTAGAAAGGAGACATTTGTGCCTAAGCTTAAACAGAAATTTGTTAAGGCTGTTTACAAGGTCAAATGTTCAGTCATTGAGAATGTTGAGACCATTAAAATTAAAAATGTTGTTTTGTCTGACAAAGGACAGTTCTACAAGTATGCCGGGCCCAACCAAGTTTGGGTTCCGAAGAAGGTCTAATCCATTTGTAGTGCAGGGCATTAAACAGATGTAACCGGTAGTGTGGATTCTTGACAGTGGATCATCAAGACATATAACCGGAGATAGAGCCCTGCTATCAAATGTGGTTGAGAAAGCTGGCCCCCTGGTTACCTTTGGAGATAACAGCAAAGGTTTATCTGAGGGATATGGTTGTTTGCAAGCTGGGAATGTTATCATTATAATTTTGTATATTGTGCTAGGTTATTATCAGGAAGCAGTATCTAACATATAGCACTAGTGACGAGACTTGAGAATATTACGACATATCAGGCACCTGATGCACATTACACTTGGAATTGGACTCTAGTAAGATGTGTACAAGTGTACTCCTGGTTGGTGAGTCAAAAGAGGAAGTCAATGCACCACAGTTCATGGACTTTGCAGCTGCAGATCTATTGGACTATGCAATCTCTTCTTCACAGTCTCACTTCAGGTTGGTATGAACTAGTATACTGCTCAAGCAATCGTCAAGGACATGGTATGGCACTCTAACAGAAGTTAAAATTTTATATGAACTAGTAGAGTCGTCATATTTATAACTCTCTTATCACTAGGCACAATCATATTGTTTTATATGTGCAGTGATATATTGTTAATGCAACATAACAATTAGTATCTAAAGTACTTGACAAGTATCGGTCAATGATATCTTGTTAACATTATGTTGCAGATATTTGTAAGCTTTTGACATGAATGAGAATTACTTAGACTTTACCCTAAGTGATCAATGTTTTATCAAAAACTCATTCATATTGAAAAACAAAATCAAACTTCTTTCTAAATTAGTGATTTCTTATGTCATGTAAAATCTTTTGAAATCACTATTGTAAATCATTTTCTCTCTATTACCATATATTCTGTGTTACAGGTTCAGTCTTCAATGGCTTTCTTTCATTGACAGTCATGAGGTTGAAAACCCACAACGTCTATCCCAGACTGTAAAGACAAACACAAAAACAGAACCAACCAACACTCTCTTACCACTAAATGTAGTATGAATGAGCGTGAGGGAGATAGTGCCTAGTGCACCACATAAGGAAGGTTCTGTAGTCAACCCAGTAGCTCTGTCTCCTACATAGATGAGTAGTATTTAAACCGAGACAACTGCTAGCCCCATACATCTTCTCAAAAAGATGTAATGGCTGAAAAGGCACAAAAACAGTTACTAGATTCATTCTCTCAACAGGGTGCGTCTATTGAATTTTGCCTGTCGGCCAAGGCATCCGATGTAGTGTCACCACTTCAAACATAAACAATTCTTGATGCACAAGGAGAGGTTACACACACAAAGGATGAGTTGACGGAAACAAGAGTTTCGACCATTTTAAGGTCAGATTCGATTGTTCAAGGTTCGTTAATGGACCAATTGCCTTTACAGGTGTTAGGAGAGGATACTGATCCAAAAGCCATATGTCAGTGGTCAGTGTCTACCTCCCCAAGCTTAAATCCCCTGGATGCATCTGCGGATAGTGGATCTGACATAGGCGCAGATCGGCAACTTGTTGACAATGATTCAGATATTACCTGATGAGTCACAAGGAAATGTCTTCACAGACATTAGAAGGGAACTTTGATCTTTATGCTAAATCCGATGGATCATTGTTTACCTTCCCAGAATTCAAATCTGGAACCCTAAAAGGGAAACTAGCAACTTGTAGATTATGACTCAGATTCATCTGACGAGTTTAACAAGGATGGGGATTTGTGAACTCCCATTGCACCACCTGTGACCTCCTTAAGGATGGCTAAGGTGATTTTCCTTGCAGGTACAGCTGATTTTTGGAGCTATGAGTGGAGTGATACACTTGTGAGAATGAGTGTAAACACGAGTGGAGAGAAGAGTGAAACACATGTGAGGTACACTAAACAGAATCACACACTCACAGTGAGGAAGAAAGAGAAACACTTGTTATTTCTTTTCCAACCAAGTGAAATATGAGAACTCCTTCAGACGACGGCATACATTCCTTCTTTAAGGGGGAGATAAAAGCTTAAGTAATAGTTTGGAGGATTCCTCAACTAAGGGGGAGAAATAGCAGAGAGGAAGAAAAAGATCATATGTACACTACTCCACACCATTGTTGTTTGTAACTACGGATCCTATTGTACGGGAGAGGTAGTAAACACAAGGTGATTTTCTGATAAGGGAAGAAGCTGTTAAGGGAGTACCATTGGTTTTATCTGCGGATCCTATTGTACGGGAGAGGTGGTAAACGAAGGTGATCTTCTTTAATCAGTTGATTCTCATAGGGGGAGAAGCAAGAGAGATATGGGCTTCTCAACAGGAAATGTTGTTGTACAAATGAAGATGGAACTACTTGAAGATATGTTCAGTCTAGAGGAACATCTACTTGGAATCTGGTAAATGTTAAATGTCTTCGAGAAACTTTTCTACTATTTACTTTGCATTTCTGTTTATATCTTTTTCTTATTTGTTAGTTGAGTTATCCTCTAGGTATTTGTGTGTTATTGTCTAACAAACAAATAGGGGGAGATTGTAAGTCATATGTCATAGGCCTATTTGTATATTCGAGGATTCAACTCAACTCAAATAAGAATGTAATAAGTAAATAGTGGATCGACCGTCAGAGAGATCTCGCAAAGTAATATCTGTCAAAGGATTCAGAAACAAGGTTCATCTACAGACTTGAGGAGTTAATTCACTGGAAGAAGTTCAAGAAGTTGATCATGCCTCAGTGATATAAATCAAGATCGTGGATTTAATCAAGTGACAGAGATCTCGTCAGGGTATCATTAATTACAAGGATTTAATCTGAAGAAAATCAAAGTGTCAAAGTCAAGACATGAAGAAACGTCACGGAAGTTAGTCACTCATGAACCAGACAGTACATCGAGTGTCAACATTGAAGTGGTGGAATTGATTCATAATTTTCAGTGATTTTCAGAAGATCTGCAGAAGGATGGGTGCTGTTGAAGACTAGAATTAATTCTCTATTAATTAATTAAGTCATCTAATTTAATTAAGAAAATAAATTATATCTGCGAAGAATAATTTATTTATTAATTGAATTAATTAATTAATTAATTCTGAATTAATTTTAGGAATTTTCAGAATTTAAATTGGATTAAAATCTGCATTAAATCAGCAAGACAATTGAAAATGAACTAGCATGATAATCAGGATTGTCATACCGATTGTCATGCTAGGCCATTTTCAATAGTCTCACCGAAAGTTACACTAGGAGAAGGATTGTCTTGCTAGTTCATTCTGATTGTCATGCTAGTTCATTCAGATTGTCTTGCTAGTTCAATCCATTGTCCTACCGATTGTCTTGCTGAGCTCAGGATTGTCTTGCCAGTTCAATTCTATTCTGTTGATTAAAAAGAAGCAGACAAGCAGCAGAATTTTATTCAATCATATACACATCAAACAGAAGTCAACACCCAAGAACAAAAAGAAAAAGAAGCAGAGCAATATTTCATTTTCTCTGCAACTTCAAGATCAATTTCTAGATTGTAAAGTTAAATCCAATCAACTAGAAATCTTTATCTTGTTCTTGTGTAACAATCTAGCGGATCAAAATCCCTAGAACTTAATCTCAAATTGCGTTTAGCATTTGATTCTAATTATTGCAAAAATAGAAAAAGTTCATGTCGAATTTATTCTAAATTTGTGATAATTAATTTGAGATTAATTCCTTGTAATCGATACAGTTGTTGTAACACCTTTCAAGTTTAATAATATTTTTATTTAACTTGAATTTTGTTTCACATTTTTTATTCCGCATTTAATTCGATTATTCGGTACTGTTTGTATTCAACCCCCCCTTCTACAAACACATTGGGACCTAACAATGTTAAGTCTTATTGAGTTGATTTACATGCTAGAGACAATTGTATTTCACTAAGTCATATAGGTTTCTAAAGTGCTAGATCATGGTCATGGTTTGTTTGTTTGTCGAGGTTTAATTGCTTGTTTATATTTAGAATTTAGGATATTCTCTTAATAATAAATTAGCATGGATATTTTAAAAATTGGAGAAAATTGGATTTCATTGCTAGTTGTGTTGGATAGGTGTCAAATGGCTAGTAGCCGGCTCATATTTATATGAGTAGTCTCGGGTTGAGCGAGATGGAGCAAAACACACTCGTTCAGAAATTTGTAAAAGAAAAGAAGAAGAAAAAAAAGAAAAGAAAAAACAAATATTTAAGTGTCATGTATAATTGATCACGAGTGGGCTCTTTAGTACTCGAGTTATTAAGTTCTTAGGGGACTTTGTGCCTAGTGACCTAAGGCTTTTACAGTCTGGGATCCGCTAACCTAACACTCGCTACATAGGTACGGTTGTATAAGTCTTTTGTGGACCTCACTCATTGCACTGTCAAGTGAGCATATTTGTGTTGTTTTGTTGTGAATAAAAGCGTGAATCCATGTAAACTCCGATATAAGAATTGAAGTGTTATACGTTATTTTGAGTCTAGCTTTTATTCTATTTATAACCTTGCGATTGCTTTGATGAGTAGTGAGTCATGATTATTGATCTAGTTGCGATAGTATGTCTGTAAGCAGTTGCACACATGTACGTCTCTGGTTTGTAGATTGATTTGTGATGTTTGGTTGATCTTTATTTGAATAACTGCATTTGTTGAGATGTTGCTTATTGATTGATTTAGTTATTCTATGGGGATCGTTATATTCATTTAGTTGCATTCATGCATTTTTATTTCTTGTTCTTTGAGTCTGTTTATGCTTGAGGACAAGCATCGATTCAAGTTTGGGGGTATGTTGAGTGGCATTTATGACACTTTATTACGCTCCGTAAAGCTTTGAATTGGTGCATTTGTACCCAAGTTGTTGGTGTTTAATGTGTTTGTAGTATTTTTGCATTTTCAGGCATTATCCAGGTAATCAGGTGAATTAGCATTGTTTTGGTGCTAATTTGGTGTTAGGAAGGTGTTGGAATAAAATCTCTTGGAAAACCGGCTCAAATCATCAAGGAAAATGAAGAAGTCGGATTTTTATACAGGAGGTCAGCGCACCCGCGCTGTGATAGCGCGTGGCTGCGCTCGAAGTCAAGAAACTCAGTGCGCCCGCGCCAGGCGGAGAACAGAAATCCTGATTCTATTGGGCTTTTGATCCAGAAGACTTCTACTTTGCATGGGGCTGCTATATATACATAAATTAGCTTGTTTTTCATAGAGAGACATACCAGAGAACTATGAGAAGGAGAAAAGAAGACCGTTTTAGCACAATTCAACCAAGGTGAAGAAGACCTAGTTTTAACTTGTGATTCTTTGTTTAAGTTGTAACATTGGATGCTAGTTTTCTTATTCTTGAACCTATACTCTTGTGTTGTACTCTATTTATTATTCGTTTATAAAGTCTACATTTATTATACCATGCTTTCATCGGAACCCACGTTGATGATGAGTCCGATTATGGGCTAATCATTATCTTGGGGTTCTAACAGATTTATTTATGAATTTCTTTAGTTGATTTGTTTCGATGCCTTAGTGTGTGGTGATTGTATGATAGCCTAGTATTGGTTGTGCGTATTCGTCTTATGAGCGTCGTGAACTTATAAGATAGTGTGTTAATTCTTAATGAAGCAAAAGTGAATTTAAGGATTTAGAACATGTCATGCTAGCATAGGTTTATGTGTTATTGTTATGCATGATTCTTAGGTAATTTTAACCATCTTATTTACCCTATATAATTAGAATAGATATAACTTGTGCGTTAAACCGTTATGGTGTCAAATTCTATACACATATAGGGTCTCAATATAATTGGTGTCTATTCAGCTTCTATCTCTATTGTGGATGTCTAGTACTATGATATTCGTGCAATGAAAGTTGACATTTATCAGTTTCGTGTTATCTGATTAGTGTCATCACCATTACATGCTAAGGTTAAGAACGAAAAGGCTATTGAATGAAATATCTAATGAAGTTAGAATCCCATGTTGGACATATATTAATTCAACCATTCTTATTCTCTTAGTTATAATTATTAGCTTAATTTTAGATTAAAAAAAACAATCTCAATTTGTTAATCGTCTTAGCATTGAATAATAACCATATCATTGTTGCATAGGTGCATGAATTGAAATTAACCTAAACCATCTCTCTGGGAACGACTCTGATTTATATCTTATTTTACTCGCGAACGCGTATACTTCCGTGTATTTTAGCGCATGTTTAGCGACTAACACATTTCATCATAGCGTTCAGCATCCAAATCCATGATTTTCTTCTTTCCTTTCCCTTTCCTCTTTGCTATTTTTGTTCCTTTAGGACGAACCGAGGATTCCACGATATTATTGTCATCTGGTGTTTCATTGTTTCCTGATGACGAATAAGCTCTGAAATCACTTAATTTAGTTCTTTTTGTACTCCCACTATTTGTAGTAGGACCTCTCCATTTTGGTTGACTACGAAGCTCACTCCAATGAAACTCAAAGTTACTTTTCTTTCCATAAGTAGTTTTATGGAGACTATGAGCTCTTTTTACAATATTTGTCATGTTTGAACCACTTCCAATTGTTTTTTGTGCTTTTTCAAAACATGCTCCATATTTTTGAGCCCCTTCATTGATTCGTTGCCATCTTTTTCTTATAGCGGCAACGCCTCTTTTGATAAGACCAGGCACACTTTCTTCGCAATACTCATGAATTCGTTCCCAAAATGTTTTGCCCTTTTGATCATTACCAATCAGTGGATCAATCGAAACATTTACCAAGCACTAATTAAGAGCTTATCTTCTTCCCATTTCTATTGAACACCACTTTCTCGTATATCTTCAAATTCAACGGAATCATCATTTAAATCTATTACATCTCTACTATTAAAAGTAGAAAATTGTGAAAGTGGAGATTTTTCGACATTTGTTGGTGTCGGATTGTTTCCAAATTGTGGAAATGATGTTGAAAAAATTTGAGTTTATGGAAAAGGATACATTTGAGAATTTTGAGTAAATGGAAATAAATTATTTGAAAATGGAAAAGAAGGATTAGAAATTAGTGTCAATGACTCTTTTCTCACTTGTAGAAATTTCTGGAGTTTGGGATCTTTGCTCATCATTAGAGGTCTGGCCATCATTCACAATCAGTGCACTTGAGCCATCCATTATATATCCTACACCAACCCTTAATAATTTCTTTCGAATCATTTCAAGTTCATAAGTTTTCAGAATCCCATAGAGCACTTCCAGTGTGATTCTACTCAAATCCCTTCCTTCTCTGATTGTAGAGATCTTTTGTTCCAAATGATCAGGGAGAGTAAGCAAGAACTTCAAATTCACTTCTTCAACATCATAAAATTTATCATGAAGCTGCAAGTCATTTATCAGCTTATTAAACCTTTCAAATACATCAGTAATACCTTCCTTTGGTTTAGCCATAAAACCCTCATACTGAGAAATCAATATCCTTCTTTGATTTGACCTAACCTCCTCAGTTCCTTCACAGAGTATCTCAATCTTTTCCCAGATCTGTTTAGCAGTGTCACAGTTGACAATGTTATTATACATTACATTGTCAAGTGACTCAATTAGCATCAGTTGCAAAGCACTGTCTAGGGAAACTTTATGTTATTCCCAGTGGACTAACAATGAGATTTACAGAAGGGGGGTTAAATGTAAATCTCAAAACTTTTTCAAGTTTTGAGCAGTTTCTAAGGCTAAGTGTTTCTGAGAGCAAATGTGTGTGTGAATTGCTTGAGGCTGATACAGACAGATATATATTCAAACACAAATGTAAAGAACACAGAGATCTTAAAAACTTTTCTGGTGGATTTGTTGTTCCACCAGAGATGTGTTATTTCTGAAAATCTGTGATTCAAAGAATTAAATCACAGCTGCTTCCTAGTACAAACTAGATGATTTTCTCTCTGGATATTTCTAAACAGCTCAGGAAAATTCTTATCTAATTACTAGCTGCTACTTGGTTTATATAGCACCAAGTTTACAAGTGAAGACAAAACTGTAAAATACAATTAAAAAGATTCTTCACATGTTTCTTCTTCATTTCTCTATCCAATGCAATCTAGGATAATCTGTGAATCTTTGAATACTTCCTTGTTTGCACCAGAATGGAAATGCTGCATTTTCTTGATTCCTCATAGAGGCTTCCACATTCCAGTTTGTCTCTGTCAACCCATGTGCCTCTGTCAGCTTATGAATTGTCACTATCAACTGCTAATGAACTAAGCATCCGTTGAAGCTTTCATCCGTTGATGCCTTATCCGTTGAGGCTTTATCCGTTGAAGCTTTATCCGTTGATGCATTATCAGTTGAAGTCTTTATCCATTAAAGCACTTATCCGTTGATGGATATTATCCGTTGAAGCATTAGAGACATCCATTGAAGCTTTGTTTCTTATCCGTTGAAGGTCTTCAATATCAGTTGATACTTCTTCACTTATACAAAATTACAAGGCATGAAATATTTACAATTAGCCCTCCTATTTGCATATCCACTAGTAGTCAACATGACTGATACTTTCCTACAACATCTAAGAATTACAACTTGAATCCAGAGAATGAAATGTGCTACAATACTAAACTTATTGCTAAGTAAAGCTACTCCTTCAATGGATAGCCAAGATGGTCTTATCCGTTGAGGCTACAAACATTAGATTTCTACTTAAGTGTTTTGTTCAACTTATCATCAAACTAATACACATATTCCTAACAATCTCCCCCTATTTATGTCTACTAGAACTGTAGGCATAAATTTGGGTTTAGCTTGATGATAACAAAACACTTGACAAATATATAAACTGCAATAAAGTAGAAATTCAAAAATGCTACAGAAATGTATATGCTGAGATGGAATTGAAGAATTACATTGTTACCAAGGGTGCTCCTTTAGCCTGAGCAGATTAGTTTCTTTTCCTTTGATCCCTTGTTTTCTTTCCTAGCCTCCTGTCATTCTCCTCTATTTGAAGTTGAAGTTGTCTGTAGAATTCAGCTTCATCTTCTTCATTGATGTCCAACTTAGATTGCATATCCTTGAGAGTTTCATTACTGGCAATCTTGAGCTGATCTTCAATTCTGAAAAATCTTCTGACTCCTTTGTTATCTCTGAACCCATTGTGCCTGATCTTTGTTACCAAGGCATTGGGCTCCCACCAAGTTTTCCTTATGTTGGCAATCTTGTTGAGAATCTCAGTCTTGGCAGTCCTGGTAAAGCCAGAATCCCTTTGTATGGCTGAGTAGACTCTAACCAAGGTAGAGTAGCCTTCATTCAGAATCCTGTAGAGAGGCCAAGTTCTTTCCCCACTTCCTTTGTATTTGAACACTAGTCTTTCTGGTAGCTGTCTGTAGGCAGCTATTCCCCTTACTTCCTCCAGCTCATCCAGATAGAGTTCAATGTCTGAAAATTCTTTTATGTCACAGATGTGAACATAATCATCCTTAGAGGCTTGAGGCTTAGGCTTAGGCTTAGGCTTCTGTGTGAATTTTATTGAGGCTTTAGAGGGTGTTGATTTGATTCTTCTTTTCTGCTTCTTTGATGGTGGAGAAGAGGTTAAGAAGGTGGGCAATTTGATGGTGTCCCAATCAATTGGTTCCTCCTTAGGAATGATTATTTCACCATGAATGTTCATGAAGGGGTCAGGCACAATGGGTTCTGGAATAGTGGGTGGTGGTTTGGATATTGATTAGGTTTCTTCAGTCTCATCTACCAACTTTCTCTTTGCATTGGCCTTCTTTCTGTTCCCTTTCTGCCATTCTTCTCTTTCCTTACTTCTTTCCTCCATATCAGTATCAACCATGTCCCCCATAGCTTCATCTTCACTTTAGTCTTCAATTTCTTTCTGTTCTTCAGCCTGACTTGACTTTAGCTATTTTTCAAGCTTTGCTTGTGCTCTTTTGTCAGCCTTTAGCTTTTTGGCTTCTTCCTTCAACCTTCTGGTTTCTTCCCTCTTGGCTATTGAGAATTTGGGATGTCCTTGCATCACACATATGCTTTTTCCCTCTCTGAAGATAATAGCCATGTTCCTCCTAACAGCCACATCCATGGTCTCTTTGAGCTTTGTGATACTCCTACCCAAAAGCTTGTCCTCATCAGCCTTTGGAAGAGGAAAATCCACTTCTTTCAGAGGATTCTTTGTAGAGTCCTTAATGGATCTGTTGTTGGGCTTGAGAACCATAGGTTTCAGATCCTTGGAAGAAGTCTCTCCAACCTTATTCCTCCCTACTGGCTTGAGCTCCATAATAATTGATTCCACTTTTGTGCTATGCTTCACAGATTGGGATTGAGAGGTTGTGGAACCAAAAATTTGTTGCATCTTTTCATCAATCTTCTTCCTTTGCTCTTTGACTTGCAATTCAGCTGCTGCTATCTGGATTAGATCAATTCCATCAAGCTTTCCTTTGATTTGAATAATTGGAGAAGTGGTGATGGAGGAACTAGCACTTGAGATATTTGGACTGTTGTTGATGGCTCTCCTTCCCTTTCCCCTTTATTCTCCCCCTTTTTGTTATCATCAAGGGTAGGGGTCAAGCCTTGTGCTTTTGCCAGCTGCATGAGTAGATTTGTTTGAGTCTGTTGATTCTGAAGAATGGTGACCATAGAGTCTTCAATGATCTGAACTCTGGATTCCAATTTGGCCAGTTTCTTGTCAGCATCAGATTCTTTCCTCAGTCTCCCCAACAAATCTTGCATAGTACCATAAGGTATGACTGAATCCAACTTCTCAGCATTGTAGGATTTCAGATCAGTAATGTCCTGCTTGAGCTCATCCACACTTAGAGTCTGTCTGAAGTGCTGCAACTGCAAGAGATGCAGAGATTCCAGATGGGCTTGAAGAATTGCCTTGGTACTAGCATCTGTAGTCTCCTGAAGGGCCTTCTGAATTGTCATGACTTGTCTGACCAAAGTGACACCAAACTCTCCTGGTGTTGATGCTTTTGTCCATGCCCATTCAGGAAGATCTGGAACAGAACTTGGGCTTGCTACTCCCCCTAAGTTCATGCTCTCATCCAAAGAATCAGAGTCATCATCATTAGAATTTACTCCAAATTCTTCAGATGGCTCACCAGCTTGAGAAGGCAGCCTGTTAACAGCAGCTTTGTCTCTGAGAAGAGATTCTGAAGTGTGTACAATGTTTAAAGTCTGTTCTGCCTCCACATTGCCCTGAGCAGCCAATAATTGATAGGCTGAAACAGGATGAGTAAAAGTGTCAGCATCCAAGGAAATGTTATCAATTACAGCTTTGTAATGTTGCTGAAATTGTCTTTCCTTTTCTGCATCATCCACTTTCATTGACTCACTAGCAATGACTGGATCCACCCTTATAGCTTCTGTACCTGCCTTTCTCTCATTTTCTCTATGTTCTTGCATCAGGGGCTCCCCCTGGCTCACACACACCCTCACACCCTCACCCTCACCTTCTAAGGTGGCACTCCTCTCACTCACTTTTTCCATGCTGGAAGAAATAGCATGCATATGGTGACTCTCAACCTCTCCTTTTGCCTGGGAGCAACCCAGCCTCTCACTCAAAAGATCACTCCCTTCCCTCAAACCTAAAAGTGATTGTACAGTAACCATGTCCTCTACAGTTGGAATTGTTTCTGTTAAGTGTGTAGAGAGCATCAACGGATAGGGAGTATCCGTTGAAGTGGAAACTGATGGTATCAACGGATAACTGCTGTTAAGCTTATCCGTTGAAGAACAACCACTTGTCAACGGATGAGAGATATCCGTTGAAGAAGGAAAATATGTAGATATAGAAAGTGACATAATTGTTGAATCTGTGTGAATTGATTTTAAGTGAGGTGACACAGATTCCTCAACCATAACTGAAAGAATTGGCTGATGATCCAACAAATCATCTAAAAGATGATGATCATCAGGTTTTGAGTGGGGCTCCTCCTGAGTTTTAATGAGGGAGAATCAGGAATTGATGTGAATATCATATCCACATCCAGAGAGGGTGATGGAGAGTTTGATGATTGGTGTGTTTCTATTATGAGAGAATGGGGCTGTGACTCCACATTTGCTGGAATCACATCAAGCTGAATTTGTGAAGGCACAGATATAGGTGGATGTATCTGTGCTGTGTGTGCCCCTTGTGTGGAAACTAGGGTCTTGGCCTTCTTCTTCCTTGAAAAGGCTTTAATTGGTGAATGTGTGGCTTCAGTGTCCCTCCCTCTTTTGTTCTATGTCCCTGGTTGGGGACTATTTTTAATAGTTACATCCTTTTGGGAGGATGCAACTAGGGATGTGTTAGACTCCTTTTGAACCACCACAGTCTGTTGAGAGACTGTGGTTTGGCTGGCTTGGGTACCACTCACCTCTCCCACCTTATCCTGGGGGGTTTTTTGATGTTCACCCCTCCCCTCACCACTCACACCCTGTTCACTCCCTTCAGGGTTTATGGTAGTTGTTACAACTGTTGTCTTTTGAGAAACAACAGAGGTGGTTTTCTTTGACTTGAGTTTTGAAATTTTAGTTTTGGTGGCTTTGGTAGGAACCTGTTTGGACAAAGACACAGATTCCATAGCCACACTAGAAGGCAAAGAAACAATGGGGTTGGAAATAGTAGGAGTTACAGAAGTGTTTACCTCACTTACTTGTGGTGCATTCATGATTGGCAAATATACCAATGACACCTGGCTGTTGAGGTTCATTCTCACAAGGTCTGCAAGGACCCTTTTCTTTTGTGCCCAGCATTTGAGTTTATTATTCTCATTTGATATAACCAATCCTTCAGCAACATGGTTAGCCAATAACATAAAGAATCTAGCATAGTAGATGTTATGTGGTCTATTAGCTTTGTTACCTAATCTGGAACCTAATTCTAGCATAACACAGTTGCTAAAATTAAAGTACCTATCAGAAACTAGCATATAGAGCATATTAATAAGAGATGAAGTTATGGCATCAAAATTGCTAATCTTCCCAGGGAAAACCTTAATAAAGGCATCTCCAAGAAAACTCCATTCTTTCCTAAGGCCTTTCCTTCTAATACTACCTAAACTAGCAGAATCAAAAGCATAGCCTATGGAATCTAGCATAGCAGATACATCTTTATCAGTGTGTGGTGTCATGGCATTATTCTCAGGCAATTTAAAGCAAGACTGTATATCATCACAGTTAATGCAATAATCCTTACCTTTGAGAGAGAAGGCAATAGTCATATCTGTGGAGTTGAACTCTGCAGATGTCCAAATCTCCTCAATCACCTCACAGTAGATGGTTGGGGCTTCCAGCATTGCATAGCTTAGTTTGCAGTTTTTGATGAAGTCCATCATCTTGTGATAATCAGAATGGGCTTCATTCTTTTCAACCAAGGCTATGAAATTATTCTTTTCATAAACAAATCCTGTTTGAGACATAATTTTGACTACTGGTGCCATTGTTGTGAGTAGAGGTTGCAGAGAAAAACTTGAGAATTTCAGGAGAGAAGGAGAATAAAAATTGCAAGAAAGCGTAAAGTAAAAATAAGAGTTCGATGGGCTTTTATACTTTCTTGAATTAAAAACATAAATAAAATGATTAAATGATACTTTTAATTAAGTTACAGCCGTTCAAGAATAAATAAAACTGTAGAAATTCTGAAAACTGCCTTAAATACAAATACATACAACAATGTATATCTGTATCAACGGTTAAGTAAAGAAATCAACGGCTATGACTCACTTAAAGTAACTGATGTGACACTTCAACGGATAAGGTAAATAATTATCCGTTGATGATCAACACTATTTTATCCGTTGAGGGATAAAATTACCAGAAATGTATTTGTCTTTCAACGGATAGTGAACATCCGTTGATAGAACAATTTTGGCTTTCAACGGATAGGGAATATCCGTTGATAGGATAAGTCTTACTTAAAGCCAACTTTGTTCTTGCAGCAAATTCATTTCAGGCTTCAAGGCAGATTATATAGATGACATAAATTATGAATAATTAAGCATACCTAGCTCACTTACTAATCTTGTGAATGTTGATTCATCAAGTGGCTTGGTAAATATGTCTGCAATCTGCTTTTCACTTGGAACAAAATGAAGTTCCACTGTACCTTTCATCACATGTTCCCTAATGAAGTGGTACTTGATATCAATGTGCTTGGTTCTTGAGTGCTGCACTGGATTTTCAGTAATGGCAATGGCCCTTGTGTTGTCACAGAATATTGGAATTTTGTCAACAGTCAATCCATAGTCAAATAGTTGATTCCTCATCCATAGTATCTGTGCACAGCAACTACCAGCAGCAATGTACTCAGCTTCAGCTGTTGATGTAGAAACAGAATTTTGCTTCTTGCTGAACCATGACACAAGCTTGTTCCCTAGAAATTGACAGGTGCCAGTTGTGTTTTTCCTGTCTATTTTGCAGCCTGCATAATCCGCATCTGAGTAGCCAATTAGATCAAAACCAGACTCTCTAGGGTACCAAATTCCTAGATTTGGAGTCCCTTTGAGATATCTGAAAATTCTTTTAATAGCCACTAAGTGAGATTCTTTAGGGTCAGCTTGAAATCTAGCACAGAGACATGTAGAGAACATTATATCAGGTCTACTAGCAGTTAAATATAGAAGTGAGCCAACCATGCCTCTATAAGTTGAAATGTCCACAGACTTTTCAGCCTTGTTTAATTCAAGTTTAGTAGCAGTGGCCATGGGAGTTTTTGCAGGTGAACAATCCATTAAGTCAAACTTCTTTAAAAGATCATAAATATATTTAGTTTGACTAATGAAAATTCCACCACTAACTTGTTTAACTTGTAAACCAAGAAAATAAGTTAGCTCTCCCATCATGCTCATTTCATATTTACTTTGCATTAAATTAGCAAACTTTTTACAAAGCTTATCATCTGTAGATCCAAATATAATATCATCTACATAAATTTGTACAAGTATTTTAGAGCCATTAACATTTCTAAAGAAGAGAGTTTTATCAACAGTACCTCTTGTGAAGTGATTATCTAGAAGAAATTTTGACAAAGTCTCATACCAGGCTCTAGGTGCTTGCTTTAGTCCATAGAGTGCTTTCAACAGATAATACACATAGTCTGGAAAATTTGGATCTTCAAATCCTGGAGGTTGGCTTACATAAACTTCTTCCTCCAATTCCCCATTTAGAAATGCACTCTTGACATCCATTTGATAGACTTTGAAATTGGCATTAGCTGCATAGGCTAGAAAGATTCTGATGGCTTCAAGTCTGGCAACTGGAGCAAATGTTTCATCAAAATCTATTCCTTCTTGTTGAGAATAGCCTTTAACAACCAATCTGGCTTTATTCCTTATGACAATGCCATTTTCATCCATCTTGTTTCTGAATACCCATTTTGTGTCAATAGAACTCTTGTTCTTTGGCTTGGGTACCAGCTTCCATACTTTGTTTCTCTCAAATTGGTTTAGCTCCTCTTGCATTGCTAAAATCCAATCTGGATCCAATAGAGCTTCTTCCACTCTCTTAGGTTCCTCCTGTGATAGAAAGCTACTGTACAGACATTCATCTTGAGTAGCCCTTCTAGTTTGCACTTTAGATGTAGCATCACCAATGATTAGTTCAAAAGGGTGATTCTTGGTCCATTTCCTTTGAGATGGTAGATTAGCTCTAGATGAGGTTGCCTCAGTATTGTCATGATGTGAGATAGAATGTTGATTGGTTGACACTCCCCCTGAGTTGCTGATCCTTTGAAAGGATTTGGGAGTTCTATCAACTGAAGAAGTGAATTGATTATTCATTGACAGACTGTGATCAACGGATGCTTCATTATGAACTTCAACGGATGATGCACTTTGTCTTTCAACGGATGCTGCATTATGACTTTCAACGGATGCAACATTCTGTGCATTATCCAAAGGCAGATTTTGAATTCCTCTTGAGATGCCTTCTTCATCATTCTCACCTTCACTATCATTACAATATATCTCAATATTGTCAAATTTGAGTCCTTCATGGTGTCCTTCATCTGTTAGTCCATCAATCTTTTTATCATCAAACACAACATGCACAGATTCCATGACAATGTTGGTTCTTAGATTGTAGACCCTATATGATTTTCCAGCAGAATAACCAACAAATATTCCTTCATCAGCCTTTGCATCAAACTTCCCTTTGTGATCAGATTGATTCCTTAAGATGTAACATTTGCAACCAAAGACATGTAGAAAGTTTAAAGTTGGTTTTCTTCTCTTGAATAATTGATAGGGAGTCATGCTTTTTGCTTGATTGATTAAGAAATGTTCTGAGTGTAACATGCACAGTTAACAGCCTCAGCCCAAAAGTAGGTTGGGAGTTTTGACTCTTCAAGCATTGTCCTTGCAGCTTCAATAAGTGATCTGTTCTTCCTTTCCACCACACCATTTTGTTGTGGAGTCCTTGGAGCTGAGAACTCATGCATGATCCCATTTTCTTCACAGAACAACTTCATGGTTGAATTCTTGAACTCAGTTCCATTGTCACTCCTAATATTCCTTACTTTGAAATCAGGATGATTGTTGACTTGCTTGATATGATTGATAATGATTTCACTAGCTTCATCCTTTGATCCAAGAAAATAAACCCATGAAAACTTTGAGAAATCATCTACAATCGCTAGGCAATATCTTTTCCTTGAAATTGACAATACATTGACTGGTCCAAAAAGATCCATGTGTAGCAGTTGTAGTGGTTCATCAATTGCAGATTCAAGCTTCTTACTGAATGATACTTTCTTTTGCTTTCCTTTCTGACAAGCATCACACAGTCCATCCCTTGTGAATTCCACTAGAGGCATTCCTCTAACTAAGTCCTTTTTGACTAGATCATTCATTATCTTGAAATTCAAATGGGACAGCTTCTTGTGCCATAGCCAACTTTCAACTGCACTTGCTTTGCTGAAAAGACAAGTAATGGATTCTGCATCTGTAAAGTTGAAGTCAGCTAGGTACACATTTCCTTTTCTAACACCAGTTAGAACCACTTTATTGTCCTTCTTACTTGTGACAATACAGGCTTCAGAATTGAAGGAAACAGCATTCCCTCTATCACATAGTTGACTGATGCTCAATAAATTGTGTTTGAGACCATCAACTAATGCCACTTCATCAATGATGACATTTTCTTTTGAAATCAAGCCATATCCCATAGTGAATCCTTTGCTGTCATCTCCAAAGGTTTTGCTAGGGCCAGCTCTCTCCTTAAACTCTGTGAGCAGGGTGAAATCTCCTGTCATGTGTCTTGAACACCCACTGTCCAAGTACCATAGATTCCTTCTTTTTCCCTGCACACAACAAAATGAATCAAGTTGATTTTGGTACCCAAGTTTCCTTGGGTCCAGCCTTGTTAGTCTTTTTCCTAGACTTCATTCCTCCTGCATCTTTTGACTTAGGTAACTTTGGGTCAACCTTGATCTCAGATGTGGTTGGTTGAAGTGTAGGGTTAGTCACAGAGTCATTTAGCACATTTGATTGAATTTGATAAGGCATAGACTGTGCAAACATGTTATTCCACATAGGCATATTGTATGGCATTTGAGGCATACTAAATGCAGTAAAATAAGGATTATTAATATATGGCATGTTTGCAAAATGTGCATGGGGATTCTGATGAGACATAATAGGCATGACATGCAGAGGTGACATAGACATGTTAGGCATGGAGGGATTTGAAGGCATGGGAGTATTTTTGACAGATTTGTAATTATCAGATAGGTGATTAACACTTTTACAATGCACACAGCTTTTTCTAGGAGCATACCTATCAGGTGTGTAATTGTTATGTTTATTAATCCCTACCTTCCCATTTCTTTTAGATTTTCTTTTAGTTTCCTTCTTGTCCTCAACCAACTTAAGCCTATCTTTCAGCTGATCTAAAGTCATGTGTCCTATATTCACCTTACTGACATCTTTGGATGTGCTAGCTCCTTCTTTGACAAAGTTCTTGAGAGTTGAATCATTCTTCTTATTGAGGTTTTTATTTTTAAAAGAACTTGCCTGTTTTAATTGATGAGCCTTCAACGGATGCTCCTTTTCTTCCTTCAACGGATAACTTTCATCATCCGTTGATTCCACATCCGTTGACAATCCATCAATTAATTCTAACTCCTTTTTGTTTTTCTTCCAGGCATTCTCACAGAATGATTCAATTCCCTGAACCTTGGCAATCTGAACACTAACATGCCTAGATGTTTTCCAGGCCTTGATTACCTCTTGCTCACTTTCTAACTGTTTAGAAAGAATTTCTAATTTCTTAACAGCTTCTGCTAGTTCACTCTCAACAGTCAAGCATTTAAGTTTAATCTTTTCAAGCTCAATTACCTGATCCTCTAACACGGCATTCCTATCACTTAAAAACACATTATTCTCCTTGATCCTAGTGTTTTCTTTAGCTAGTGATTTAAGGGAAACACGCAAATGATATAATTCATTGGACATATCATTTATGGCTTCATTGCATTCATGTTTAGAAAGCTGAGAGAGATCAATAGTAATTACCTGGTTGCTTGATGAACTAGTTTCATTTTCATCAGAATTAACCATCAGGGCTAGGTTGACATATTCCATATCATCATCTTCATTGACCCCATCTGCTGCCCAATCATCTTGAGTGAGAAAAGCTCTTTCCTTTTTTTTGAGTAAATCAAAATACTTCTTTTTGTAATCAACTTGCTCAAATTTCTTTTTATCAGAAGTTGGCTTTCTACACTCACTTGCAAAGTGTCCACTAATGCCACAGTTGTAACATTTGAACTTTGATTTGTCCACCATGTTTTTGTTTGGCTTAGTGAACTTTATATTTTTCTTGAACTTCATCTTTGCAAACCTCCTAGACAGAAAAGCCAGATGTTCATCAATATCATCAGAGTCATCCTGACTGGAATTGTCTTCATCCTCAGCTACTTGCTCTTTAACCTTGCTTGATTCTGATTTGCTTGTGCCAATTTTGAGACTTGGCATTGTCTTCTCCTCATTCCTGGCTTCAATCTTCTCACTGTCAGCTACAAGTGCAACTGTTCCTCCTTTTCTCTTTCCCTTTTCTAACAGCTCATCCTGCTCCATTTCAAGTTCATAAGTCTTCAAAATTCCATATAATCTTTCAAGTGTGAAGTTCTTATAATCTTGAGAATTTCTTAGAGAGACAGTCATGGGCTTCCATTCCTTTGGTAGAGACCTAAGAAATTTTAGGTTGGAATCCTTGACTTGATACACTCTATCATACAGCTTCAATCCATTTAACAGTTTCTGAAATCTGTTGAAGGTATCATTTAATGATTCATTCTCTTCAAAGTGAAAGTATTCATACTGTTGAATAAGAAGCTGCATCTTGTTCTCTCTGACCTGCTCAATCCCTTCACAGATGATTTGTACAGTATCCCAAACTTCCTTTGCAGTTTGGCTATTGATGACATTGTCAAACATATCTTGATCTAAGCCATTAAACAAAATTTTCATGGCTTTCTTGTCCTTGCGGATTTCTTCCATGTCTTCAATAGTCCATTCTGCTTTTGGCTTGGGAATGGACTGTCCAACAGCAACTGTTGCAGTAGCAGCTGTGGCTACTTTTTGAGGGATGTGAGGACCATTTTCAATACAGTTGATGTAGCTTTCATCTTGAGAAAGAAGATGTAAATGCATCTTCACTTTCCAGTGATGATAATTATCTTTTTCCAGGACTGGAATCATTATACCAATATCCTTCCTACTCATGATGGTTGCAGGAGGATTCTTCTGTGCACTCATGATGTTAGCATAATAGATCTTTAAACTCTTTGTATGTTAAGAGCTTGCTCTGATACCAATTGTTATTCCCAGTGGACTAACAATGAGATTTACAGAAGGGGGGTTGAATGTAAATCTCAAAACTTTTTCAAGTTTTGAGCAGTTTCTAAGGCTAAGTGTTTCTGAGAGCAAATGTGTGTGTGAATTGCTTGAGGCTGATACAGACAGATATATATTCAAACACAAATGTAAAGAACACAGAGATCTTAAAAACTTTTCTGGTGGATTTGTTGTTCCACCAGAGATGTGTTATTTCAGAAAATCTGTGATTCAAAGAATTAAATCACAGCTGCTTCCTAGTACAAACTAGATGATTTTCTCTCTGGATATTTCTAAACAGCTCAGGAAAATTCATATCTAATTACTAGCTGCTACTTGGTTTATATAACACCAAGTTTACAAGTGAAGACAAAACTGTAAAATACAATTAAAAAGATTCTTCACATGTTTCTTCTTCATTTCTCTATCCAATGCAATCTAGGATAATCTGTGAATCTTTGAATACTTCCTTGTTTGCACCAGAATGGAAATGCTGCATTTTCTTGATTCCTCATAGAGGCTTCCACATTCCAGTTTATCTCTGTCAACCCATGTGCCTCTGTCAGCTTATGAATTATCACTATCAACTGCTAACGAACTAAGCATCTGTTGAAGCTTTCATCCGTTGATGCCTTATCCGTTGAGGCTTTATCCGTTGAAGCTTTATCCGTTGATGTATTATCAGTTGAAGTCTTTATCCATTGAAGCATTTATCCGTTGATGGATATTATCCGTTGAAGCATTAGAGACATCCGTTGAAGCTTTGTTTCTTATCCGTTGAAGGTCTTCAATATCAGTTGATATTTCTTCACTTATACAAAATTACAAGGCATAAAATATTTACAATTAGCTCTCCTATTTGCATATCCACTAGTAGTCAACATGACTGATACTTTCCTACAACATCTAAGAATTACAACTTGAATCCAGAGAATGAAATGTGCTACAATACTAAACTTATTGCTAATTAAAGCTACTCCTTCAATGTATAGTCAAGATGGTCTTATCCGTTGAGGCTACAAACATTAGATTTCTACTTAAGTGTTTTGTTCAACTTATCATCAAACTAATACACATATTCCTAACACTTTCTCTCTTTTAGGTTCAGTATACTCAGAGGCATCCTTGGGAGCATAATGAGCTAGAATAACCATGTCTCCATCTGTAGTTTCCTCAACTCTGACCATAGGAGTGAAGGGCCCATTCTTGAGGATCTGATTGTAAAGGTGATTGGCCATTCTTATAAACAGCAACATTTTCTTTTTCCATAAAGTGTAGTTGGCCTTATCAAAGGGAGGAATCTTGATACTACTGATTTTCTGTGTATTCGTTTTTCCAAGATCTAATCTGTTTACTTTCATATTTTGCTCTGATAACACTTGTTAGATATGAAAACAACACGGGGGGGGGGGGTGAATGTGTTTTGGCTTAAATGTTTACTTTTTGATCGACTTTGGGTTTAGCAGTTGGTTGTTATCAATGATTTTGTAGAATAGATGTTAAACATAAATAACAATGTAAATATATAAAACAAAGATCTTCAAAACTCACTTAATTTTATATTAAAAATCAAGGAGTATTTTGCTACAAAATCTCTAAGTTCTTGGTTTAGAACTTAGCTTCTTTCTTGAGAGAGAATACAATTTCTAATATTTTCTGTCTTTTCTTAAACAAAGGACCTCAGTTAACTTTATATGATAGTTAACTTTGGTTTACACAGTGAACAATAAGAAGTGCTAATCACTTTTCTAACCTGTCACTAATCACTTCTATTTAAAGGAAAAGTGAGATTTCCATATCTAGATTAGCATATCTTCATCCACTGTGTATTGGTTGATCCTCCTTTGTCAGTTAATATTCACCATTAATCTTGCACATCTCTCAAGCTACTCTTTGTAGACTTGTCAATCCAGCTGTGTGAATTATTTGTTGAGTTACAACCTTGGATATTGAACTGTTCTGCAGTTCTGTACTTAGAGAAATTTCTTCACTTCGAGATCTCCAATTAAGCTGTAGAGAACTCGACATCTCGATAGGCATGTTGGCTTGTCGATATCTCTGAAACTTCATTGTCGACTTGAGTTATCGACAACTCTGAGTTCTCTAGTGAATTTTGGTTTATCGATAACTCAGAGTTCTCTAATGGACTTTGGCTTATCGATAAGTCAGAGTTCTCTAATGAATGTATACTTGTCGATATCTCTGAGTTCTCGAATGGGTATCTGGCCTATCGATATCTCCAATAGCATTTCCTGAGTTCTCGATAGACAATTCCTGAGTTCTCGATAGGTCTTTCTGAGTTCTCGAATGACTTCTCTATAACACTAATTCTGTGACTTATAGAGATCTTGACTTAGAATGTTTTTCACCAAACAGAATTATTCAACTCCAAGCTTCTTCATAATTCTTCTGAGGCATGACCTTCTAGATCTTCTTACAGATAGAATTCTTAGGCTTGACACTGTTTAGGGAAAAATGCTCCAGTCTGCTCCATTTACATTTTACATACATTAAGTGTTACAAGTATAAATTACAGATTAAGGTTACAATATAACTAATCTTAGAGTTGTCAATATGACTTAGTCTTGTTATGATACAGGCATGTCTTGCACAACAATCTCCCCCAATTTGTGAGAAGATTGCTTATCACAAATTCATG
This sequence comes from Apium graveolens, assembly GCF_009905375.1. Lineage (NCBI taxonomy): Eukaryota > Viridiplantae > Streptophyta > Magnoliopsida > Apiales > Apiaceae > Apium > Apium graveolens. The sequence goes on along the minus strand of NC_133656.1, from coordinate 176,966,584 downwards.
CATGTTAACAAGACTAACCCCAAGTTAAAGAATGAAAATAAAACAATACAAAAACTGATACAACACTTGTACATTGAACATTTGATAGTTTACAATAATTAAGTAAAGACTGAGCTTTCTGATCCTTTCGCAATTATGTTCTTAATCTGTACAAGTATTTCTAATTCTTCTAGGATAGGGGTGTCAGTTAGAGCCTCCATTAGTTTCAGCAAATCTGGCTTAGGATAACTAGCTAACATCTCTATCCTGTATCTTGACAAAGAGCCAGCTTTTAAATTCAGAAATCTTCCATCCTTTGATATTCTGCTCTTGCATGCTGCCTTCAACTCTTCTGATCTTCTAATATACTCATCAATGTAATGCTCATACTTTCTCCTCTTTTCAGCTAGCAAAGCTCTATGCTCATCTCTCATCTCCTCTCTGTTAACCACAAACACTGCCAATGATGTTCTCCATGCCTTAGTGGCTGAATCTTTACCATTCATCAAGCTTATCACCCTTTTCAGTTTAACAATTGAGAGAATCCATTAGTCTATTTCCAAGCTGTTCAAAGGACCCATCACTGTAGTAGATTCTAACTTTTTTGATGTTAACAACCAAAACTCTGACCACTCTTTCAGCTAGTTGTTGGAAGTAGTCTTCATCTGAATCAACAACATTTAGAGGTTGGAAATCATCTTGATCATATCTATTCCAGATGGCCTTTTTACCAAATCCATGATCATTGAGAAATTCAGCTATCAGTTGTCTTCTTCTTTGTCTTCTTTGTCTTCTGAATCATCTCTTGACCTTGGCTTCTTTTGGATCTATTCCAACTGTTTTGAAGTATGTTTTATGGGGTGACTTGAATGAAGGTACAGTTTTGAGTCTTTTCAGAGAAGTATGGTTGTGAGTGATTTGAGTTTTGAGGAGAGAGTTTGCAGTGAGCTTGTAGAAATATTTAAACTTAGAGGTTTGAGATTGAGCAGTTTTTGATGAGGTTGAATGTGAAGGTTTAACAATTGGTATTTGGATATTTAGGATTTGGAGGGGTTGTGAGGTATCATTCTTTTGTCTTTGTCTCCTTCCACCTCTCCTTTGAGTCTCAGATCCACTTTTCTTCTCCTTCTCTTTCTCACTATCACTTTTTCCACCAATTGCCTTGCTAGATTGACTTGAGTTTGTGCCAGAAGGGTTTTGACCATCTTTCTTCTGCTCATCATCACCCAAGTCATCTTTGTTGATTTGAGTTTTAGGCAAATTGGCTTCAGGGTTATCAATGTATCTCCTCAGAATCTTGATCATAGCTTCATCTTCACTAGTCTTCAATTTCTTACTTTTCAGCCCAGACTCAAGCACCATTATCAGTCTTCTGTTGGCCATGACACAGTTTTTTAGGTACTTGGAAATGTTTCAGTTGCTTGGTTGTAGAGCAGATATAGTGCACCCCTTTGCTTGGATGTAGATAGGCTTCTGGGAATGTAGCTTCTTGAGCCTTCTTCAACTCTGCTAGTAGCATTTTCTCTTCATTGGTGAATATCCTGATCTTGTTAATCAAAATATCCATCTCAGATGCTCTTCTAGAAATTAGATAATTGATATTGACTTGCATACATCTGTCTACACCAGAATCATTAAGATTGATCACTATCCTTTTCTCCAAAAACTGGTCCTTGACTGGGATCTGCAGCACCCTGATGTAATTGATAGTCTTTTCCAAGGTCTTTTTGTAAGTGAAGAAGTTGTTGTTGAGAGAGTTCCTTAGTCCAGTGAGCAAATTGTCAAACTCTTGTATCATTCATGGACCTTGGGCAGCCATAAGGAGCCTCTCTTGTTCTAGACCTTGTACTTGATTTTTGAGTTTTGATTGTGCTAGCCTTGCATCTATCTCCCCCTTAGTCTTGGTGACAGGCATGAGTAGGGGAGTAGGAATCTCAGGTCTTACAGCTTCAGGCAATGCTGGCAGTGGTATGTTGAGTTTTCCCATAATGGCTCCCAAAACAACTATGTTCTGCATTTGTAAATGCTTATGGGACTCCACTAGGGCCTGAATATCATGATGTTGTCTCTCAAGCAATGTTGTTAGAGCTCTGACTTGTGAAGATAAATCTGAGTTAGAAGCTTGAAGTGAAGAAATTTGATCTTGAAGTTCTTTTATTTGAGGAGTAGAGATAGTGGAGACTGTTGTAGCTGAGAAGGACCCAAAGTGTTCAGTAACAGCTTTTCTGACACCCTCCATGAGAAGAAATGAAGGCTCATACCTAGCAGTATGCATTTGATTTAGCTTGACCCTGGTATCATTTGAATTTGTGATATGATCTTGAACTTGATCAAACAGGGCCTTGAAAGAACTCTTCATATTTGACACTTCCTTCTCTATGGAGGCCAGATTCATCCTTGACATTTGCTCAATGAAAGACTGGAATTCATTCTTGATTTCCTTTTGAGAAGGCACAATGTTATCCATCTTTTCCTTGATCAGCATCCTGATTTTATCTTCATGTCCAGTCAATTTTACTTCAAGGGCCTTTCCAAAGAGATGGAAAGCCTTGATTTGAGCTTTGTGCACATCCATGATGGCATCATAGACTTCAGGAGGAGTGAGAGATTTAGCATTGCTTCCCATGATAGTTATGTACTCCCTCCTGAATCTAGCCAAAACTTCATCCATTTCTTCCAGATGGTCATCAGACAACCAGGCATCTACATTGCCATCCTCTTCAGCCTCATCTACTATCTTCTCCTTCTATTGTTCAACCTCTTCATTGAATCATAGCAGTATAGCTTGATAGTCCTGGTTCCCCATGTCTGAAGTGAGCAATTGCTGAGAGAGATTGGCCAAGCCTGAGATTTGATCTACCAACATGTCATCAACTGTAGAAGGCTGAGCTTTTATATCTTGTAGCCATTGAGCCATGACATGTGGTTGGCTGGATTGAGATGTGGATGGCTGTTGAAAAATGTCTAGATTACCACCTGTGACTAAAGTCACAGTTTGACTCACAGATAAATATGTGGTTTTAACAGTTTGTTGTTCACCACATGTAGTGGGAACCTCCATTGGAATTGGAGAGGATTTGACTGGGATACTGTCATGTACACCAGCCTCAAACCTTTGTGCACCTTACAGAGCACTGTCACATAAATGTGATGAACTTGCCTCTCCCATAACAGGGTCATTGGCAATTGTACTCCTAGCTTCAACTGCCAAGGCAATTTTAGCTAGGGTTGTGAGGGGAGTTGTTCCTTCTAGAGGAACCTCCAATTGAATTGGAGAGGATTTATATAGCTCTCCCTCAAGAGTACTACCCTCAAACCTATTTATCTGTGAAGATGATTGTGCACATGAAGGTGCAAGAGTGACCATGGGATCTTCAGTAAAAACTGATGAAACCCCCATGTTTTTATGGTGTCATCATGGTCTACCCCAGCTAGTAGCCTCTCACCATCTAGATGTTGGTTCTGGGTGGTGATCACAGTTTCATGAACCATGTCACTTGAGTGTTGGTGCACTTGAGAATCAGATTCAAGTGCTCTATATGATGAAGAAATTTGAGAGATTAGATAAGTTTGCTCAGTTGTGAGTGTTGGCAGCTCCCCCTGAATGGATGAGGGAGCTTCGAATGATGTTCCCACAATGTGTGTGCCATCCTTATTTCTTCTACCATACACTCTAGGTGCAGGTTGTGCTGACTCAGTACAGGATGTATTGGGGTGAATGCTCTTTTCAATAGATACACCCTGTTGAGAGGATGCATCTAGTAACTGTTTACTCCCCATTTGTTCAACTGTGCCCTTTTGGGAGGACACAGAGGTGTTTTGAGTGGTCAGCTCAGGTATCTTACTCTTCTTTGGTCTCTTGATCAAGGGTGACTCTGGTTCAGTTTGAACTGTTTCACTCTCATTTACAATAGCAAGGGTTGGTTCATTTCTCTTCTTTTTACTCACTTCAGTCTTTTGAGAGACTAAAGTGGTTGGTTTTCTAACATCTAGTGGTTTAGAAGAAGGGGCTGCAGCTTTGGAAGGTCCCTGTCGGTGTGCCTATGTTTGTACTTCCACAGGCTCAGGAACCATAGCTGAACTAGCAAATTGAGGAGCCCTCATGTCTGGCATAGGGTAAGGATAAGTCCTGAATCTCTCCAACATAAATGGAGTAATTCTAAGACTTACACTCACCTTATTCTTTGTAGTTAGTGAGCCAAATATTATTTTGGACACTTGCTTACAATTGCCAATTCTACTACTATCAATACCAGCTAACAAATGTATGTCATTGACTTTATGAGCTAAAGTAGACATAATAAACCTTGGCAAAAAGATTTCTTTACCTCTATTCTTCAAAGGCATAGTAAGCCTGGTAGCCAGCTCCTCCAGAATTAGAGCCCCAACATTCAGAGGCATGTTGTGAGCTATTGAGAACACCAGCTTCTGCACCACACTTGAGATGTTGTCAAAGCCAGTTTTTCTGCAGGTGAAAGCCCTCACTACAGAATCAAACACAAAGGACCATTCCTTCATAAGGTTTGTCCTGTTCAGGCTTGCCAAGTTGATTGAGCCACTGTAGTTGATGAAGTCCATGAATTCACTCAGCTCATCTGCAGTTGGCATCTCTCCATAGTTCTCAGTTGGCAATCCCAAGGCTGTATTCACATCAGCAGCTGAAAACTCAATTTCTTGGCTTCCAATTGTGCAGGTGACCACCATAGAAGTGACATTCTCTAGAACAACTGTCCTAGTTATAGTTGATGTCCAAAATTCATGAAGAACGTCCAAATACAGCACATGACTTGCAGTTAAAGCACCTACAATATAGGATTCAGAAAGAAACTTCACAAACCCCTTGAAACTATCAGGGGCTTGGTTAGCATAAAAAAAGCAATAAAGTTGGTTCCCTTCTCTGGAATGATAGCTCTAACAATGTTTTGTGCCATTTTAGTGTGTAGAAGTAGTAGGTAAGAAAAACTTTTGAGAAAGGAGCAAAAACGAGAGAGAAGTCGCCTTTTGTCTGAAAGCTAGGTCACTTGAGATCTCGAAAAAGTGTAAGCACAGTGTATGTATCGAGAAGTCTGGGTATTTATAGAAAAAGTAAAAGACTTATCGAGAAGTCAAATAAACGTTTGATATTAAACTTATCGAGAAGTAATTTTGAATTTGAAAAAGGTACATTCAAAAGTCATTTTATTAATTCTTTTCGAGAACTAAGAAATAATTTATCGAGAACTCTTATAAATGCCCAGTTTTTCCGAAAATGGACTAAAAATGATTCTAATTTATTTGAATTGAATCAAAATGAAATCAGATCAAAATTTCCAAAAGTATTTATCTAAAATAATTCATTGAATTAAATTATTTTAGTTCTGAGTTATTGATAAGTCTCAAAATATCGTTGTCGAGAACTCTGTGAAATAACACTATTAGAGAACTCTACATGGTCTTATCGATAAGTCATAATAGAGCTTATCGAGAAGTCATTCGAGAAGTCTGTAAATAGACTTATCGAGGACTCACTCGAGAACTCTAGAATGACTTGTCGATAAGTCATTTTGACTTATCGAGAACTCAGTTCTCTATACCTTTGAGTACTGTTATTCTGCCTTGTGTTAATTTTACACATTTAAGATGTAAATTAATAACTAAGCAGTTTACTTAGAATTTGAAATATTTTAAGTTAATTTTTGAGTTTAAAAAAAGATAAATATACAGAGATTCTGAAATATTTATAATTCTTATTTCAGTTAATTTCCAATTAAATCAAACTAGGTTGATTTATTAGAAATTAATCTGCTGCAACACATTAGCTGAGTTCTTGCCTTAGGATGAAGAATTGAGCATTCCAATTTCACTCACAAGTCTAGTGAAGGTTGCTTCATCCAAAGGTTTAGTAAAAATGTCAGCTAATTGTTTCTCTGTTGGAACAAAAATGATCTCAATGGTACCATTTGCAGCATGTTCCCTGATAAAATGGTACCTAACATCAATGTGCTTTGTTCTAGAATGATTAACTGGATTAACTACTATAGATATGGCACTAATATTGTCACACATAATAGGAATTTTGTGTAACACTAGACCATAGTCCATTAGCTGATTTCTAATCCAAAGCACCTGAGCACAACTTCTAGCAGCTATATATTCAGCCTCAGCTGTAGAAGTTGACACAGATTATTATTTCTTACTATACCAGGATACAAGTCTTTGACTAAGAAATTGACAGCTTCCACTAGTACTTTTCCAATGAACCCTGCATCCAGCAAAATCTGCATCTGTGTATCCAACAGCTTCAAAACCAGTTCCATTAGGATACCATAATCCCAAGTTTGGAGTTCCCTTTAAGTATCTGAAAATCCTTTTCACAGCCATCAAATGTGATTCCTTTGGATTGGCTTGAAATCTAGCACATTGACAAGTAGCAAACATGATGTCTGGTCTACTAGCAGTCAAATAAAGCAATGATCCAATCATCCCTCTGTAGCTTGAAATATCCACACTCTTGCATTTCTTGTCTTCATCCAACTTGGTTGCAGTAGACATTGGTATAGATGCAGGTGAGCTATCCACCATACCAAATTTCTTCAATAAGTCATTCACATATTTGGTTTGGCTGATGAAAATACCATCACTTCTTTGACTAACTTGAAGGCCAAGGAAGTAACTCAATTCTCCCATCATGCTCATTTCATACTCACTCTGCATTAGCCTAGAGAATCTTTGACAAAGCTTTTCATTTGTAGATCCAAAGATGATATCATCCACATAGATTTGAACTAGGATCATATCTTCACCATGCTTCTTTTAGAAAAGAGTCTTATCAATAGTACCTCTGGTAAAACCATATTTGAGTAGAAATTCTGACAGTGTGTCATACCAGGCTCTAGGTGCCTGTTTCAATCCATATAGAGCCTTGAGTAATTTGTAAACAAAGTTAGGAAATTCCGGATCTTCAAAGCCAGGTGGCTGTTGCACATAAACTTCTTCTTCTAGTTCACTATTAAGAAAAGCACTCTTGACATCCATTTGATACACCTTGAAATTTGAGTGTGCAACAAATGCCAGAAAAATTCTTATTGCTTCTAGTCTTGCAACAGGAGCAAAAGTCTCATCATAGTCAATTCCCTCTTCTTGTGAGTAGCCTTTAGCAACCCGCCTTGCTTTATTTCTAGTAACAATTCCATTTTCATCCATTTTGTTCCTGTACACCCACTTAGTTCCAATTATGCTTCTGTTCTTCGGCGCAGGGACTAATTTCCAAACTTTTTTTCTCTCAAACTGATTCAGCTCTTCCTGCATAGCACATATCCAATCAGGATCCAATAGGGCTTGTTCAGTCTTCTTGGGATCTACTTGAGATAGAAAACATGCATGTAGGCATTCATTAGCAGTGTTAGTCCCTTAACAATGTAGCAAGAATTACAGAGGGGGGTTGAATGGAATTCTTGAACCTTTTTCTTGAAATAAAAATGTTCAACTCGATTATAGATATATTTGTTTTGATTAGCACAATGCGGAATGTAAACTTAAATGAATCAAAACATAAGTAATTAAAAACAAGAGTCTTTAAAAACTTTCTGGTGGATTTAAACAATTCCACCAGAGATATATATAATATATCGAGAGGACTCTGTGTGCAGAAATGCTCACAACTGCTTACAAATGGAACTACTGAGAATACAGGAAATGCTAAAGATTCTGCTTACAAAGATTTCTCTGTTTTTGTGTTTCTCAGCTATCTCAGTTATTTTTCTATTTGCTACTCTCTTGGTTTAGATAATACCAAGATTACAAAGTCAAAAAGACTGAACAAATATAAAATCTAACAGTCTTAAGCTTTGCTGCTTTTCGTTCTCTATTACCCAGTTAATGGGCTTCCACAGTGTGTTTGTATACATCTCGACGGCTGTGTGTCAGCTTTCACTATTCAACTGCTGTTTGAATTCTTCATATGATCATCCGTCGACTTTCAGAATATCCGTTGATGATTTAATTAATCATCTGTCGACTGCTATATTAAACATCCGTTGATAGTCATTTGATCATCCGTCGAAGGCTTTGTTAATCATCCGTCTGTAGCTATTTTGGCACTTGACTCTATATCACTTATGCAGAATTACAAGACATCAATTATGTACAATTAATCAACCTATTCTGTATATCTAGTTAAAGTCAACATGACTTATATGCTACTACAGATTCTATACAAAGGTGCATACATAACTGTGCTACAAACTTATTATTACATAAGTTACTCACTCGATGGATAATAAGTTAATCATCCGTCGGGACTATAATGAGTTATCCGTCGGGACTATAATTCTTATCCGTCGAGTGCTACATAATTTCACTAAGTAAAATCTACTTAGATGTTTTGTTTATGAAATCATCAAGTACACAACATATGCACAATAATCTCCCCCAATTTATGTCTACTGGAATTGTAGCCATAAATTAAGAGATACTTGATGATAACAAAACATCCCGAACATATATCTTTAAAGATAAGTAGATAAACTGAAAGTGCTTCAATTAATTAAAATGTGCAAGGTTTGGCTCACAGTCAATTCAAGATGCTCCTCTAGCCTGAGCAGATTTTTCTAGTTCCTTGAAGGTCTGGATCTTCTTCCAAGCTTTCTGTTATTTCTTCAATTTGATTCTGGAGCTGCCTGTGGAATTCTAGTTCATCAGATTCTGAGAGATCTAGTTTTTCTTGCATTTCCAAGAGAGTCATTGCTAGAGATACTCAGTTGGTCTTCTAATCTGAAGAACCTTCTCACACCCTTGTCATCCATGAATTCCATCAGCCAGTAGGGCCTTAGATGCACTCTTCTCCCTGTGTATGGGATGATTGGAGTCTTTGGGAGTGCATCTTTAGCTCTAACACTCCTCAGCTCTTCAATCTTCTTCAATACTAGTCTTCTTGCAGTTACATTGAACCTAAAGTTTTTCTTGAAGGATGAATAGACTTTAATCAGCACAGCTTGGCTTTCTTGAAGAATCCTGTAAAGTGGCCACTGAATATCCCTTCCTCCTTTGTACTTGAACACCAACCTTTCAGGTAGGTTTCTGTATGCATCAATTGCCCTTACTTCATCCAGTTCATCCAGATAAAGGTTTAGATAAATTCTTTGATGTCACACAAGTACAAGTAGTCTCCCCTGTTGACCTTAGGTTGAGCTTTAACTACGGACTTAGATTTGAGAGGTGACAGCTTCACTTTCTTGACTGCCCTTGACTTTGTCCTTTTTGGCTTGCTAAGGATTGGTAAGTTGAAGTCAGGAATTGGTATGTTGTCCCACTCTATTGGCTCATCCTTTGGCATAATAGGTTCACCATGTATGTTCCTGTAGGGATCCACCACCCTTATATCTTCAAATACCATAGAGGGCTTTGATGCTTGAGTTGTAGCTGGTGTGGATTCCTTAGGAAATTGATCTTCCAATTCCTTGTCAACAACATCCAGTTTCCTTTTTGTTCTTCTAGCCAATTCTTTCTTCCTTGAGGATTTCTTCTGTTCTTCAATCTTCTTGTTTGATTCAACAGCTTCAAATATTTGAGAGGGAATTTGTTGAGAAGGATTTCTTCTGTTCTTTCTTTTGTTTAGACTTCTTTGCATCTAGAGCAGCTTGCCTCTTTTCCTGCTTTAATCTGGCTTTTTCTTCTTTCTTTGCTTGAGCAAATTATGGATGTCCAGCTACCACACAAATTTCCTTTCCATTTCTGAATATCTTAGCAATTCTCCTTTTTGAAGCTGAATCAGCTGGATCTTTATAGAAGACAATAGATCTTGACAGAAGCTTCTTTTTATCAGGCTTGGGTGTCTCATACACAGTGTCCATAGGGTTCTTCCAAGATGATTTTGGATAATTTGCCCTTGATTTAAGAATTGTTTCAGCCTTTGTAGACTTGATGCAGGAAGATTGTCCTTTTTCCAGATAGTTCATGCTCATCTCATTCACACTGATTGGCTTGACATGAGAATGATGGATGGCTGACTGAACTGGCTCCTTGACTAGTTCAAACTTTTTCTGTATCTCCTCATCAATCTTATTCCAGTTGATCAAACTCAACTTTCCTTTTTCAGCAACTTTCAAATTTGTTGCTGCTGCTTTAATTAGATCTATACCATCTGCAACTGTTGGCTTGGAGATTGTAATTGAAGGTACAATTACTTTGCTGATTTGTACTTGAAGTTTCTCCCCCTCAGTTGGTTCTTTCTCCCCCTTACTTGATTCTCTCTCCCCTTTTTTGTTATCATCAAGTTGAGGAGTTAGGCCTTGTGCTTTAGCCAGTTGCATGAGAAGATTTGTCTGAGTCTGTTGATTTTGAAGAAGGATAGCCACTGAATTCTCAATAACTTGAACTCTATTTTCCAGCTTGGCTAGCTTCTTTTCAGAATCTGATTCTCTCCTTAATCTCAGTAGTAGATCTTGCATGGTACCATATGGCATTACTGAATCCAGCTTCTCAGAATTGTATGTCTTCAAGTCAGCTATATCTCTTTTTAGTTCATCCACACTCATATTATGTCTTAAGTGCTGGATCTTCATGAGATGTAGAGAGTCTAGGTGAGCTTGAAGAATAGCCTTGGTACCAGCATCTGAAGTCTCCTGAAGGGCCTTTTGAATAGCCACCACTTGCTTGACCAAAGACACATCAAATTGTCCTGGTGTAAATTCCTTTGTCCATGCCCATCCAGGTAAATTTAAAACAGAACTTGGGCCTTCATCTCCCCCTAAGTTCATGCTTCCATCCAAAGAAACAGAGTCATCATCATTAGAATTTACTCCAAATTCTTCAGATGGCTCACCAGCTTGAGAAGGCATCCTATTGACAGCAGCTTTATCTCTTTGAAGAGATTCTGAGGTGTGTACTAAATTCAAAGTATGTTCTGCCTCCACATTTCCCTGAGCAGCCAACAATTGATAGGCTGACACAGGATGAGTAAAAGTGTCAGCATCCAAGGAAATGTTATCAATTTCAGCTTTGTAATGTTGCTGAAATTGTCTTCCCTTTTCAGCATCATCCACAATCATTGACTCACTAGCAATGGCTGGATCCATCCTTATCTCTCCTGTACCTTCCTTTCTCTCATAATCTCTCTTTTGTTGCATCAGGGTCTCACCCTGGCTCCCCACCCTCACACCCTCACCTTCACCTACTAAGGTGGGACTCCTCTCACTCACTTTTGCCAATCCTGAATAAATGGATTGTTGAGATTCACTCTTTTCCTCTCCTTTTGCCTGGGAGCAACCCAGCCTCTCACTCAAAGCACTCTCCTCTCTCAGTCCTAAGAGTGACTGTATTACCACTAAATCTTCTGCACTAGAAATAATTGAAGTTTGAAGTTGTGCAGAGACACTCAACGGATAAGTGATATCCATCGGGTGAGTGGTAAAGCTATCCGATGGATAACTGCTGTTAAGCTTATCCGTCGGGATACAATCACTACTCGACGGATGAGCAATATCCATCGAGAGAGTAGAAATGAATGAGGTGGGAAGAGAAACTATTATTGACTCTGTGTTGATTGAAGTTATTTGAGGCACAGATGTCGCAATAGTATCTGAAAGAATTGGCAAGTGAGCCAACAAATCATCTAAAAGATGATGCTCACTTGCACTAGATTTTGGCTTCCCCAACAGAGTTAAAGAAGGGGAATCAGGAATTGAAGTGTTTATCATATCCACTTCCAGAGAGTTTGTTGGTGAGTATGGTGTTTCAGAGGTTTCTATTATAAGAGATTTCGGCTGTGACTCCATATTTATTGGAGCCACATCAATCTGAATTTGAGAAAGTGCAGGGACTGTGTCTTTAGCACCAGTTTGCACTATGTGTGTACCCTGTGCATCCCCGGTTGTTTTGGATTTCTTCTTTCTTGTGTAAGTTTGGGGTGAGCTTGTGTCCCTAACCCTTTTGGCCTGTGCTCTTGGCTGAGAGCTTTGTTCAATAGGCACATCCTTTTGGGAGGATGCAGCTAGAAGTGAGCTTTTGTCCTTTTTAAGCACTGCAGTTTGTTGGGAAACTGCAGTGTGGCTAGGCTGGGATTCACTCAACTCTCCAACCTTATCCTTGGGGTTTCTTTGATGTTCACCCCTTCCCTCACCTAACTGACCCTCCTTCACACTCCCCTCTTTGGCTTTGGTAGATTTTTCAACTGGTACCTTTTGAGAGATACCAGAGGGGGTTTTCTTTGACTTGGATTTGGAAATTACAGTTGTTTTGGCAGCTTTGGTAGGCAACTGTTTGGTCATTGTCACAGTTTCCATAGCTACTCCTGAACTCAAAGAAATTGATGGGATTGGAATAGTTGAGGGTATGGACAAACTTACCTCACTTACCTGAGGTGTCTGCATTACAAGAAAGTAGAACATTGGCACATCCTTATGATGGTTGGCTCTGTTCAAATCTGCAATGATTCTTCTCTCTTGAACCCAACAAGCTAATTTGTTATTTGGGTTCTCAAGTACAATCTCTTGACAAAGATTGTTAGCCAATATCATGAAAAATCTAGCATAATATACATTCTTTCCCCTTTTGGCTAACTCACCTAGTTTAAAACCCAACTCATACAAGACAAGGTCACTGAAATTGTAAAATTTATCTGTAACTAGCATGTATAGCATGTTAAGCATGGAAATGTTCACAGAATCAAAATTACTGACTTTTCCAGAGAAAACTTTAGTCACAACATCACACATGAAACTCCATTCCTTCCTAAGACCTAATCTTCTAATCTCACTTAGCTTATTAGTAGGAAGTGCATAATGCATGGAATTAAGCATATTGATAATATCAGTGTCAGTGTGTGGTGAAGTTACATTATCATCAGGAATTTTGAAACATGCTTTTATCACATCACTATTGATACGGAACTCATTACCTTTGATAGTTAGAGTGATGGTTTTGTCAGTAGAGTTGTAGATTGCAGTGGTCCACATCTCTTCAACAACTTCACAGTAAACTGTGGGTGATTCAAGCATGGCATAACTTAACTTGCAGTTCTTCACGAAGTCCATCATCTTGTGATAGTCTTCTGATTGCTGAATACCCTTATTGACCAAAGCAGTGAAGTTATTCTTCTCATAAATGAACCCAGTCTGAGACATGATCTTTACTACAGGTGACATTGTTAGAGAATGAAAGCTTTGAAGAGAAAGAGGATATTTGCTTGAGAGAGAATAAAATAAAAGCAGTTGAATTTGAGAATGATAAAAGAAAATAATCGGAATGAAATAAGCTTTTATACTTCCTCAAAAACAACGGATGAAAATAATAAAGAAAAGTAAATTACCCAATAGAAATTGCCTAAATTAGCCGTTTAAAAATAAACTGTAAAAATTCCACCCATAATCCGTCGTGTAATGCTTACAAACTGTAAGTATACTCGATGGATAATGTTCAGGGAATTAACGGTTAAGATTTAGACACTTCGACGGATGAGGATAAACTGTTATCCGTCGAGTTTTAAAAGATTCAAGAAAAGTAATTGATTTTTATTTGCACATAGTACATCGACGGATGACTCAACTCGATGGATAATGGTAATCCGTCGAGATGCAAATTTTGACTTAGCCAAAATTTCACTCATGACTAAAAACCAGTTAAATTTCTGGCTACATGTCAACTTGCAAAATAACTCAGATAGATTCAAGAGTAATTAAGCATACCTAACTCACTTACCAACCTAGAAAAGGTGGATTCATCCAGTGGCTTGGTAAATATATCTGCAAGTTGCTTCTCACTTGGAACAAAATGTAACTCTACAGTACCATTCATTATATGTTCCCTTATGAAATGGTACTTGATGTCTATATGCTTTGTCCTTGAATGTTGCACTGGATTTTCAGTGATGGTAATTGCACGTGTGTTATCACAGAAAATAGGAATCCTCTCAACTTGCAAACCATAGTCTAGCAATTTATTTTTCATCCATAAAATATGTGCACAGCAACTGCCAGTAGCAATATATTCAGCTTCAGCTGTAGAAGTAGAAACTGAATTTTTCTTTTTACTGAACCAGGACACAAGCTTGTTTCCTAGAAATTGACAAGTTCCTGTTGTGCTTTTTCTGTCAATTCTGCAACCTGCATAATCTGCATCTGAATAACCAGTTCGATCAAAACCAGAATCTCTAGGATACCAAATGCCAAGTTTTGGTGTTCCCTTGAGATATCTGAAAATTCTCTTAATAGCTATCAAGTGAGACTCTCTAGGATCAGCCTGAAATCTAGCACATAAACATGTAGCAAACATTATATCTGGCCTACTAGCTGTTAAGTACAGAAGTGAGCCAACCATGCCTCTATAGCTTGAAATATCCACAGACTTTTCAGTAGTGTTTAGTTCAAGTTTAGTTGCAGTGGCCATGGGAGTTTTTACAGATGTGCAATCCATTAGATCAAACTTCTTTAAAAGATCAAAAATATATTTAGTTTGACTAATGAATATTCCATCACTAACTTGCTTAACTTGTAAACCAAGAAAGTAAGTTAGTTCTCCCATCATGCTCATTTCATACTTACTTTGCATCAGTTTGGCAAATTTTTTACAAAGTTTCTCATCTGTAGAGCCAAAGATAATATCATCTACATAAATTTGAACAAGTATGCTAGAGCCATTAACATTTCTGAAAAATAAAGTTTTATCTACAGTACCTCTTGTAAAGTGATTTTCCAAAAGGAACTTTGATAAAGTGTCATACCAGGCTCTAGGTGCTTGCTTTAGTCCATAAAGTGCTTTCAGTAGATAATAGACATACTCTGGAAAATTTGGATCTTCAAAGCCAGGAGGTTGACTAACATACACTTCTTCCTCCAAATCTCCATTCAGAAAGGCACTTTTGACATCGATTTGATAGACCTTGAAATTGGCATGGGCTGCATAGGCTAAGAAGATTCTGATGGCTTCAAGTCTTGCAACAAGAGCAAATGTTTCATCAAAATCTATTCCTTCTTGTTGGCAATAGCCTTTAGCAACCAATCTGGCTTTGTTCCTTACTACTATGCCATTTTCATCCATCTTGTTTCTGAATACCCATTTGGTGTCTATTGGATTCTTTCCTTTAGGCTTGGGTACCAGCTTCCATACTTTATTCCTTTCAAATTGGTTTAGCTCCTCCTGCATAGCTAAAATCCAATCAGGATCTAACAAGGCTTCTTCTACCTTCTTTGGTTCTTCCTTTGACAGAAAGCTGCTGTATAGACATTCTTCTTGAGTTGCTCTCCTGGTTTGAACTCTAGAAGAAACATCACCAATAATCAGTTCAAAGGGGTGATCTTTTGTCCATTTCCTTGGTTGAGGTAGATTAGCTCTAGATGAAGAGACCTCAATATTGTCTTGATGTGTGATTGAGTTTTGATTGCTAGAAACTCCCCCTGAGTTTGTGGATCTTTGATTTGAGAAAGGGGTACTTTCTATGGGTGATCTGCCTTGACTTCCTGCTTCTTTTGATAACCCGACGGATGGTAAATTTTGAGTACCGATGGATGAGGCAGGTTGTCTACCGACGGATAACACAAATTGCCTTCTGACGGATGAAGCATTTTATAACTCGACGGATGTTGAGTTTTGTGCTTCATTGGTGGTATATTTGTCTGCATTATCCTTAGACACTGTTTCTTGATCACTTTCATCATCACTTCCATCATCACTTCCATCACTGACCATCTCAACATTGTCGAATTTGAGACTCTCATGGTAATCTCCATCTCTCAGTCCTTCAATCTTTTTATCATCAAACACAACATGTATAGATTCCACAACAATGTTGGTTCTTAGATTGTAGACTCTATATGCTTTACCAATAGCATATCCAACAAAAATTCCTTCATCTGCTTTAGCATCAAACTTCCCATTTTGATCAGTTTGATTTCTCATAATATAGCATTTACAGCCAAAGACATGAAGAAAGTTTAGAGTTGGCTTCATGTTCTTGAACAATTGATAAGGAGTCATGCATCTTGCTTGGTTAATCAGAGAGATGTTCTGAGTGTAGCATGCAGTGTTTACCGCTTCAGCCCAGAAATAAGTTGGTAATTTTGATTCTTCAAGCATTGTCCTTGCAGCTTCAATAAGAGATCTGTTCTTTCTTTCCACTACTCCATTCTGTTATGGAGTCCTTGCTGCTGAAAACTCATGCAAGATCCCATTTTCCTCACAAAATGCTCTCATGACATAGTTCTTGAACTCAGTTCCATTGTCACTCCTGATTCTTCTTACTTTGAAATTAGGATGATTGTTAACTTGCCTTGTGTGATTGATGATGATTTCACTAGACTCATCTTTAGACTTTAGGAAATATGTCCAAGAGAACTTTGAGAAATCATCTATAATTACTAGGCAAAATCTTTTCTTTGAAATTGACAATACATTGACTGGTCCAAACAAATCTATGTGAAGTAATTGCAGAGGCTCTTCAATTGCTGAATCAAGTATCTTCCTGAATGATGCTTTGATCTGCTTCCCTTTTTGGCGGCATCACACGGTCCATCCTTTGTAAACTCCACTAGAGAAATGCCTCTTACTAGTTCTTTCTTTACCAGCTCATTCATGGTCTTGAAGTTTAAATGAGATAGCTTCTTGTGCCATAGCCAACTTTCATCTTGACTTGCTTTACTGAGAAGACAAGTTACAGATACTGCTTTGGTTGAGTTAAAGTCAGCTAGGTACACATTTCCTCTTCTCACACCAGTGAGAACCACTTTGTTGTTTTGATTGTTAGTCACAACACAGGCTTCTTTGTTGAAGGTTACTGAGTTGCCTTTGTCACAAAGCTGGCTGATACTCAACATATTGTGTTTGAGACCATCCACTAAGGCAACCTCTTCAATGATGACATTGTCCTTTGAAATCAAGCCATATCCCACAGTATAACCTTTGCTGTCATCTCCAAAAGTAATACTTGGGTCAGCTCTCTCCTTAAACTCTGTGAGCAGGGTAGAATCACCAGTCATGTTTCTTGAACAGCCATATCCAAGTACCAAAGATTCTTTCTGTTTCTCTGATTGACATAGCTGACGTCTTCATCTTCATCCAAACCATCTGCTGTCCAGTCATTCTCTTGTGTAATGAAAGCCCTTTCCTTTTGTTTGAGTAGATCAAAGTATTTTTGCTTATAATCCACAGACTCAAACCTTTTCTTACTGGAATCTGACTTTCTACACTCATTTGCAAAATGCCCTGCCAAGCCACATTTGAAACATTTGAATTTTGACTTATCCACCATGTTTCTATTTGGCTTGGCTGCTCCAAAGTTCTTCTTGAACTTGAGCTTGGCAAATCTTCTTGAAATAAATGCTAGGTGCTCATCAATGTCCTCCATGTCATCTTGGCTCAATGAATCTTCACTTTCAGCTAGCCCCTTACCCTTATTCTCACAGACCTTTGAAGTTGATTCTACAGCTTCCATCTTCACTTCCTTCTCCTTTTCCAGATCAGCAACTAGTGCAATGGATCCTCCTTTCTTCTTTCCTCTCTCCATTCTTTCATCCTGCTCTATCTCAAGCTCATAGGTCTTAAGAATGCCATACAGTGTCTGCAAAGTAAACTCCTTAAAATCTTGTAAGTTTCTCAATGAGACTGTCATTGGTTTCCATTCCTTTGGAAGAGATCTGAGAAATTTCAGATTGGAGTCTTTAGTCTGATAGACTCTTCCATGCAACGTAAGAGCATTTAGTAGTTTTTGGAATCTACTAAAAATGTCAGTGAGTGACTCACTTTCTTCATTGTTAAAGTGCTCATATTGCTGAATCAGGAGCTGCATTTTATTTTCTCTTACTTGCTCAGTGCCATCACAAATTATCTGTATTGTGTCCCAAACTTCCTTGGCAATTTTGCAGTTGATGATGTTATCAAACATATCTGCATCAACACCATTGAACAGAATGTTCATGGCCTTTTTATCTTTCCTGACTTGTTCAATATCAGGATCAGACCATTCATGCCTTGGCTTTGGAACATATGGCTCGTTTCCTGTTGCAGCTCTCATTGGAACATGAGGGCCTCTTTCTATGCAGTCCACATAGGCCTCATCTTGAGAAAGCATATGAAGATGCATCTTTACCTTCCAATGATGGTAATTATCTTTATCGAGAAAAGGAATCGACTCCAACATCTTTCTTGTTCATCTTGCTGAATTGTTTTGATCTTTAAACTCTTTGTAGATTAAGAGCTTGCTCTGATACCAATTGTTAGTCCCTTAACAATGTAGCAAGAATTACAGAAGGGGGGTTGAATGGAATTCTTGAACCTTTTTTTTGAAATAAAAATGTTCAACTCGATTATAGATATATTTGTTTTGATTAGCACAATGCGGAATGTAAACTTAAATGAATCAAAACATAAGTAATTAAAAACAAGAGTCTTTAAAAACTTTCTGGTGGATTTAAACAATTCCACCAGAGATATATATAATATATCGAGAGGACTCTGTGTGCAGAAATGCTCACAGCTGCTTACAAATGGAACTACTGAGAATACAGGAAATGCTAAAGATTCTGCTTACAAAGATTTCTCTGTTTTTGTGTTTCTCAGCTATCTCAGTTATTTTTCTATTTGCTACTCTCTTTTTTTATATAATACCAAGATTACAAAGTCAAAAAGACTGAACAAATATAAAATCTAACAGTCTTAAGCTTTGCTGCTTTTCGTCCTCTATTACCCAGTTAATGGGCTTCCACAGTGTGTTTGTATACATCTCGACGGCTATGTGTCAGCTTTCACTGTTCAACTGCTGTTTGAATTCTTCATATGATCATCCGTCGACTTTCAGAATATCCGTTGATGATTTAATTGATCATCCGTCGACTGCTATATTAAACATCCGTTGATAGTCATTTGATCATCCGTCGAAGGCTTTGTTAATCATCCGTCGGTAGCTATTTTGGCACTTGACTCTATATCACTTATGCAGAATTACAAGACATCAATTATGTACAATTAATCAACCTATTCTGCATATCTAGTTAAAGTCAACATGACGTATATGCTACTACAGATTCTATACAAAGGTACATACATAACTGTGCTACAAACTTATTATTACATAAGCTACTCACTCGATGGATAATAAGTTAATCATCCGTCGGGACTATAATGAGTTATCCGTAGGGACTATAATTCTTATCCGTCGAGTGCTACATAATTTCACTAAGTAAAATCTACTTAGATGTTTTGTTTATGAAATCATCAAGTACACAACATATGCACAACAAGCAGTTGCACTTCTAGTTTTCACACCAGCTGAGGGATCACCAATAATAGCTTCTACTGTATGACTCTTATCCCACTTTCTAGTGTGTGTCTGTTGACTAGTGCCTTCATCATTTTCTTCAGTATTACCATGACTGTCATTTCCATTCTCTCCTTTTCCCCTAGGTTTGTGCCATCAAATTCAGGTGTCTGAAGAGAGCTTTCATTCCCATGATTTTGTTCAGAGGTCTCTTCATTTGTCATTTATTGTGCCACAACTTCATCTTCCTCATCAGAATCACTATTAATGGTTAGATTCTCAAATGCAAGGGCTTTAGCATCATTTACATCAAGGCACTCCAAGCCTGGACATTTGTCATCATCAAAAGTCACATTTGTGCTTTCCATAATTTTCTTTTGATCAATCACATAAACTTTGTAGGTTGTTCTTTCCAATGAATATCCCGGAAAAATTGCTTCAAAAACTTTAGAGTCAAATTTTCCCACATATTCAGAGTTGTCTTTTAGAATATAACACTTGCTTCCAAACACATGTAGATGCTTCACTATAGGCTTCCTGTTAGACATGATTGAGGAAGGTGATTTTCCATGAGCTTTGTTGATGAGATATCTGTTTTGAGTGTAGCATGCAGTATTAACAGCCTCTTCCCAAAAACTAGTTGGCAACTAAGCATCTTGTAGCAAGGTTCGAGCAGCTTCAACCAATGTTCTATTTTTCCTCTCAACTACTACATTCTGTTGAGGTGTTCTAGCTGCTGAAAATTCTTGAATTATGCCTTTGCTTTTGCAGAATTCACTTAATGTTGAGTTTCGGAATTCTGCTCCATTATCACTCCTCAATCTTTTCACACTAACTTTTCCTTCAGCTTGCTTCTCAATTTTCTTGATGTGCTCAATTATAATGTTTGGAGTTTCATCTTTAGAGTACATGAACTCAACCCAAGTGTATCTTGAAAAATCATCAACCATGACAAGGGCATATTTGTTCCTTGAAATGGACAAGACATTTACTGGCCCAAACAAGTCCATGTGAATAAGTTGCAGAGGTGCACTTATAGAAATCACATATTTTGACTTGTGACTTGATCTTTTCATTTTTCCTTTCTGACAAGCTTCACTAACTTCCAGTTGAGCAAATTCCAGACTGGGCATGTCTCTCACAAGCTCCTTCTTGACTAAGGTGTTGATTGCTTTGAAATTCAAGTGAGATAGCTTCTTATGCCACAATTTGCTTTGCTCTTCTGATGCCTTGGTGTAGAAATAACACACTCCATCCTTATTTGCTGAGTCTAAGTTTGCAACAAACAAGCTTCCTTTTCTTACTCCTTTAAGAGCAATTTCACCAGTCTTTTTGCTAATAAAAGCACAATCTTCTTTGTTGAAAACAACTTGAAAACCTCTGTCTGCAAATTGACTAACACTTAGAAGATTTACTTCTAATCCAGCAACTAGTGCTACATCTTCAATGACAATATTTCCAGAAACAATCTTGCTATATCCCATTGTGAATCCTTTGTTGTTGTCTCCAAAGGTCACCAAAGGGCCAGCCATCTCCTCAAATTGTGATAGCAGGGCCTTATCACCTGTCATATGCCTGGAACATCCACTATCAATGATCCATATGACCTTCTTTCCTTTGCCCTGTACACAATGAGGATTAAGTGTATTTAGCTACCCAAGCTGTGTTGGGCACTTTCTTCTTATTAACTAATTTTACAGAAGTAGAATGAGAATTTTCAGATAAAATGAAATTCATAGACTGTTGAGCATTTTCCCTTTCAGATATAGAACCAACTTTTGATTCTATGAGATCAATTCTCAATTTGTAGCAACTCTTCATCACTTTCATGTTGCAGGGAATGCAGTCAAACTTGTCACAGAATGAATAGGGATCATTAGCCTTAGTTTCATTGTACTTGCAGACTCCTTCAGGTGGATTGCTAACAATCTTTTTACAAAGGTGAGTTAGGTGATTCATTGATCCACAATTCTCACACCTCTTTCTAGGAGCATCTGCAACATAAGAAAAATTATTACTTTTGTTTATCCCAATCTTTCCATTTCTATTCTTCTTTTTCTTTTTGACCTCTTCAGCTTTAATCTCCTTCACAGGCTCCTTGGTTTCTTGATTGGCTTTTAGTGTTTCAACAGAGATGGAAGACTGAGTTGTCCCATCATTTTTCTTTTCCTTGTCCTCATCAGCTATCTCCTGTTTGATGATCAACTCTTCTTCACTGAAGTTCATCTCACATGCCTTGAACAAAGGTGATTCAACTTTCTTCAAAATAATTGGAACATTCTCAGTTTCAGTTGATTTTCCTTTGTCACTGACAGACTTCTTTTTGTTGTTCAAACCCTCATAATCAAGACCAATGGCAATGTTTGCACATGGCTTGTTCTTTTCATGATATTGGCCAATCAACTCAGAAGCATTTTTGAAGGATTTCAGCTTCACTTCATTCTTCTCCAGCCTTTCTCTCAATACTGCTTCAATTTCACTTGCACACTTTAATTTGTTCTTTAAGTATGCATTTTCTTGCTTAGCAGCATCAAGCTCAACCAGCAACAATTCAGTCTCTTGTTTTTCACTCTCAAGTTTTTCATTGATCTTTTTCAATCTGCTAACTTCCTCATTTGCAGCAACCATGCTTGTATGAATTTGGAACATTTTTGTGCTCATCTTTTCAACAGTTTCCTTATATTGGCTCACATTTAAATCAATTGTGGTAAAAGTTGGTACCTGTGATTTAGATGATAAAGAATCTCCTTGCTCCAAGGCCATGAGTGCATAGTTTCCAACTTCTTCATCTTCATCATTATCTGAATCATCCCAGCTTTTGCCCTCAGCAATATAAGCTTTCCCTTGTTGCTTCTTTAGAAGAGCATCATACTTTGCTTCCAATTCAAGATAGGCTTTGTCTTTCTTTGCCTTCTTGGGTTTCCTACATTTTGTAGCAAAATGGCCCAACTCATCACAGTTAAAGCTCCTTATGTTTGATCTATCAACAGATCCAGTTTTGTAGCCAGTTTTGCTATCAGGAGTGTACTTCCCTTTTCCTTTCCAACTGTTATCTTTGTTGAAGGACTGTCCTTTGCTCTTGAAAAATCTTGGTTTCTTCACTCTAATGTTAGAGAATTTTCTAGCCAAGTAAGCCATTGAGTTGTCTAGCTCATCAAGAGTGTAGAACTCATCTTCTTCATCCAATTCCAGTATGACTTGCTCTTTAGTGTCATTGACTTTTTTCTCACTTATAGAAATTTCTGGAGTTTGGGATCTTTGCTCATCATTAGAGGTCTGGCCATCATTCACAATCAGTGCACTTGAGCCATCCATTACATATCCTTGACCAGCCCTTAATGATTTCTTTTGAATCATTTCAAGTTCATAAGTTTTCAGAACCCCATAGAGCACTTCCAATGTGATTCTACTCAAATCCCTTCCTTCTCTGATTGCATAGATCTTTTGTTCCAAATGATCAGGGAGAGTAAGCAAGAACTTCAAATTCACTTCTTCAATATCATAAAATTTATCATGAAGCTACAAGTCATTTATCAGCTTATTAAACCTTTCAAACATATCAGTAATACCTTCCTTTGGTTTAGCCATAAAACCCTCATACTGAGAAATCAATATCCTTCTTTGATTTGACCTAACCTCCTCAGTTCCTTCACAGAGTATCTCAATCTTTTCCCAGATCTGTTTAGCAGTGTCACAGTTGACAATGCTATTATACATTACATTGTCAAGTGACTCAATTAGTATCAGTTGCAAAGCACTGTCTAGGGAAACTTTCTCTCTTTCAGGTTCAGTATACTCAGAGGCATCCTTGGGAGCATAATGAGCTAGAATAACCATGTCTCCATCTGTGATTTCCTCAACTCTGACCATAGGAGTGAAGGGCCCATTCTTGAGGATCTGAATGTAAAGGTGATTGGCCATTCTTATAAATAATAACATTTTCTTTTTCCATAAAGTGTAGTAGGCCTTATCAAAGGGAGGAATCTTGATACTACTGATTTTCTGTGTATTCATTTTTCCAAGATCTAATCTGTTTACTTTCAAATTTTGCTCTGATACCACTTGTTAGATATGAATACAACACGGGGGGGGGGGGGGGTGAATGTGTTTTGGCTTAAATGTTTACTTTTTTATCGACTTTGGGTTTAGCAGTTGGTTGTTATCAATGATTTTGTAGAATAGATGTTAAACATAAATAACAATATAAATATGTAAAACAAAGATCTTCAAAACTCACTTAATTTTATATTAAAAATCAAGCAGTGTTTTGCTACAAAATCTCTAAGTTCTTGGTTTAGAAGTTAGCTTCTTTCTTGAGAGAGAATACAATTTCTAATCTGTTCTGTCTTTTCTTAAACAAAGGACCTCAGTTAACTTTATATGATAGTTAACTTTGGTTTACACAGTGAACAATAAGAAGTGCTAATCACTTTTCTAACCTGTCACTAATCACTTCTATTTAAAGGAAAAGTGAGATTTCCATATCTAGATTAGCATATCTTCATCCACTGTGTATTGGTTGATCCTCCTTTGTCAGTTAATCTTCACCATTAATCTTGCACATCTCTCAAGCTGCTTTTTGTAGACTTGTCAATCCAGCTGTGTGAATTGTTTGTTGAGTTGCAACCTTGGATATTGAACTGTTCTGCAGTTCTGTACTTAGAGAAATTTCTTCACTTCGAGATCTCCAATTAAGTTGTAGAGAACTCGACATCTCGATAGGCATGTTGGCTTATCGATATCTCTGAAACTTTATTGTTGACTTGACTTATCGACAACTCTGAGTTCTCTAGTGAATTTTGGTTTATCGATAACTCAGAGTTCTCTAATGGACTTTGGCTTATCAATAACTCAGAGTTCTCTAATGAATGTATACTTGTCGATATCTCTGAGTTCTCGAATGGGTATCTGACTTATCGATATCTCCAATAGCATTTCCTGAGTTCTCGATAGACAATTCCTGAGTTCTCGATAGGTCTTTCTGAGTTCTCGAATGACTTCTCTATAACACTAATTTTGTGACTTGTAAAGATCTTGACTTAGAATATTTTTCACCAAACAGAATTATTCAACTCCAAGCTTCTTCATAATTCTTCTGAGGCATGACCTTCTTGATCTTCTTCCAGATAGAATTCTTAGGCTTGATACTGTTTAGGGAAAAATGCTCCAGTCTGCTCCATTTACATTTTACAGATATTAAGTGTTACAAGTATAAATTACACATTAAGGTTACAATACAACTAATCTTAGAGTTGTCAATATGACTTAGTCTTGTTATGATACAGGCATGTCTTGCACAACAATTGGAATTCATAATTTTGGAGTATAATTTTAGAATAAAAAATTTGGTAGAGAGAGATGAAGTTTATGGTATAAAATGAATCAAAATGAGTTACTATTTATAACCTAATATTTTTTAGTCGATACTAGTTCAACGGTTACATTCACAATTATATATACTAACGGGAACCAACCGACGTCAACCGTTGTTACGTTTTTGGAACCCGAAACTCTTTCGAGAACTCCTTCCTAACCTAATTGTAATATTCCGAGCATATTCCATGTTTCGACTTTTTCGATCCGGCGTACGGTTTGTCCTGCGCGGGTCCCGGCGCAACATTTTCGATACAATATTCGTTTCGGTAAATCAATAAAACCCGTATTTTCGATAAACGGGAGCTTTTTATTAAACTATCACAATTATCACTTCGTAATACGTGTAACCAGGCGCTGAGACCAAGACCGCAGTACAAATTGTACTGATTTGGATAATTATCCCGAAAACCGATACCGTATGGATCAGTTTTTACAAATAAACGTACCGTTTTATATCCGGAATGATCCAACGGGATACTAATTTTCCGTAATTATAAATAGCCTTTTACCGTATTTTATTTCGTATCAAAATTATTTGCAGACAGATAATTATATAATTTTCAGAGAAAAACCCTAATTTCCTAAAACTGTTCTAAGAATCAAACAGCAAAACGAAGGCGTTACCGATCTCTGTTTTCAAAGCTTAAGTAACCAAAACGAAGGATTTGAAGTGTTCTATCAGATTCTGAGCTTTATTTCACTGCAGAAATCAAGGTTATTTTTCTAAAAATTTATTTATTTTCAAATTTATTTTATTAAAAATATGAATTTTTGTTCGAATGATTGTTTGTATGATTTGATGATTGTATGTTGTAGAGCTTGTTTTCCTGATGATTTTCATATGTCATACGTCTGATTTGGAGTTCAATAACATGCTCAAAAGTGGGTTTAATTTTCGAATTTCAAAATTAGGGTTTATAACCCGTATGAATGTTCTTAATTGAAATTTGGGGGTTTCTTATTCTGTGATAGATTGATGTTGTGTTATAGTGGGTTGTGTTCTCTGTGAAATTTGCAATCTAGTCGTATAAGTTTCATGAACCAACGAGGTCTGTAGAGAAGGGAGTTGTGTTTTGAAGTTTTCCGATGTTCGCCGGAAACTGGGAAACTTCACGGCCAAATTCCGGCCAACTCAGGGATTGTTAGATTGTTTTGATTGCATGATTGTATTCCTGGTAATTTGTAGATGTGATCTGGAGCTTGTGGTAAGGTGAGGAGGTCGGAATCGTGTTCTCCGGCGAACCCGACTGTTTTCCGGCGACGGGGTGTAAAATTGCAGTTTGGTCCCTAAACTTTTGGGGACGATACAGTTAGGTCCCTGTAGTTTCCAGACTTTGCAAATTTAGGATTCCTGTTTATAAAATGTTTAAAAATCATATTTCCTATTTATTTTTATTATAAAAATTCATTTTTAATTTCTGAAAATTCTAAAAATTATTATTTTAATTCTGAAAATTATTCTTAATTCACAAATAAATCTAAATTAATTAGTTAATTAATTTCAGTTAATTTATAATTGATTAATTGGTCAATTAATTGGTCAATTAATTGATTAATTGATTTAATTAATTATTAATTGATTTTAATTAATTATTTAATTAGATTTAATTATTTAAAAATGATTTAAAAATTCTGAAAAATAGTTTCGAGCTTTAAAATATTATTCTAAATTATTTCCAAGGCTCGATAATTATTCTAAAATTATTTCGGAGCCAGAATTGGCCAACCGAACCCTGTTTATTAACCCGAAATTGATCCAACGACCCATTTTAATTCCGAAAAATGTTTTAAAAATCATTTTAAATACCAGAAAGCCTATTCATGACCCGAGACTTCTTTATAAATAATACATCATTGATTACGTGATGTATTATGTGCTATATGTGACTTGTTAATTGACTATCGGTCTATATATTCGTTGATTACTTGATTATTGCATAACTTTCAATCCGTTAATCGGATTTGGGTAAAACGAAGGGTAGATAGAAGTATGTGTTGTATAGAATTCCATGAGTAAATTATTGATAGATGCTTATGATATGTGAGCAGAAGAGGCAAGACGTAGAAAAGGGAAACAGGTAGTTGAGGAGTAAAACGATTGTGATTGGAAGCGAGTACAGTGTAGTAAGCTAATACCAGGCAAGTGTTCTGAACTTTCTCGAGATATTGTAGTACTTGATAATCCTGTGATATTGCATGTGCTTTGAAGTACATAAACCTAAATCCTGATTTCAGTTATTGTTCTTGAGCCGTAAACCTTATTCTTTCTAGACCATTGATTGTTGTATACCTAAACACAAATCTCAAGTATACGATATTACTCCACAAATACATGTAAACAAAATCCCAAACACTGAACTGAATTACTATATACTCAATCCATGATATCTTATGCTTTGAAAGACTAAATCCTTGAAACCCTGAAACGTTGTTTCCTTTGTTATCCAATTCTTTCATTACCCAGCATTCAAGCTTTGAAAGTACCTTGTTGATCCTTACAAGGATTGAAACCCTTTCATTGTTAAACATTTATTGTTGTTAATGATTTCGGTTATTTTTTATTATTGCATATTCTGTTATTATGTTAGAATTGGATTGTTTTTATAAAATTGTGGACCAGATTCGTGGTCAGACCATATAAAGGTCAAGTTAGGCCAATGTGTGCCTTGGATCCAGTAGTTAGAGCAATGATGTGTGTCTTGCTCGAGGTTAGTGCGTGACTGATCAGCAGCCTAACCTTGGTTTTTAAATTAAAAGTATAATATCCAATTCTAAATCATAATTCAATGTTCACTTGATATCATAATCATATTCACCTGATGATCATTATTCTCAGTTTTGTCATTATGACTTGCTGAGCTAGTTGGCTCATTTGTGCGATGTTGTTTATATTCTTTCCAGTTAAAAAGGAACCAGTTGTTTATAAATGTTGTTTATATTACTGAATTCATTCTCAAAACGCATCAGCTTTTTGATAGTACCGACCAGTGGGTCAATTGATACATTTAACCATGCACTTATTAAAAGTTTATCTTCAACCCACTTCCACTACCCAGTATTTTCTCGAACATCTTTGATTTTCTCGTAATCATCATTAAGATCAATAAATTTTGCATTATTAAATGCAGGCAATTGCGAATGCGGAGAATTTTGAGTAGGTGATTGTTGGGTTTCAAATTATGGATTTCAAAATGGAGGAAATGGAAATTGATCAGGAGGATTTTGAGGATACGGAAAAGGAAATTGTGAATTTGAGGATGTGGAAATAAAAGTGAATATCCAATTCTAATCATTGTTTATCAGGAAACTTGATTCCCTATATCATTTCAGTTGATCATTATTAAATCTTAGTGTTATCATGGTGACTTGCTGAGCTCGTTAGCTCACTCTTGCGAATATGTTTATGTTCTTTTCCAGTTAAAAATAAATTTGGTGATGGCGAGGATCCCCAGTCGAGTGTGCCAGCTAGGTTTACAGGTTGAAGTGGAATGAGCTAGCGGGAGTTGTGTGGTTTAGTGTGAGCTAAAAGTTTGTAATAAAGTTTGACTTCAAATGTAAGATAAATAAATTTGGGATTTGGTACGTTTGTAATAAATAAGGTTGTGGCTTGTGGACATACTTTAAACTGTTGCGATCCTCGATTGTGGTAAGTAGGGTCATTGCATATAATAATATTCATAAACAGGTTTAAGTATGGTGTGTGTATGTGTTGTGGGCCCTAAACTTCTGACCCGGGTTTGGAGGGCGTCACAAAAAATATAATTAAAATTGACCATAAACCAGTCAAAATAAGATGCTCATATATAGATCTTTGGTGAAATTACACATCATCTATTAGAAAAATATGTTTAGGAAATAGCTGATCGTTATAGTTAACTCCACCGGAAGTAAATCAGCTTACAAGTTCAGCAAATTTTATATAATCACTAATTTTTTTATTTTAGCTAATGACCGTTAAAGATGCTCTAATCCTGCTTGTTTCGTAGAAGTTCAACTCAAGGATAGCCTAAATGAATTCCAAAGTTTGTAACATGTATTTTTATTCACTCGAAATAATTTAAAGTTTAGAGCTATTAGAGCAGCTGCAATGCTCGCTACCCCCTTCCTTTTTTATGTCAATTCATTCGTACAGGTGGAAAAGCAGGACATGATAAAAAAAACTGGGCAAGCTCCTCCAATCCAGGTGTCCACTTGTCACATTTTGTGGGGCACTTCTTTCTCATATAATATTATGTTTCAAGTTAAATAATATTTTATATTATAATTTTAGTTTATTAAATAATATTTAAATTGTAATTATTTAAATAAAATGATTTAAATATTAAAAAAATTATTATTAAAAAAATACATTTAACTGAATTAAAAACATTAAATTAAAAACATTACACGAGGAAACATAAAATTTAAAATAGTATAATAGCTGATGATGTGTCCGTTTATCACGAATTTGTAACGTATTTTGAATATATGTTTTATACGGGATAATTGGTTCTTCACCTAAATTTGGTTGTGATAAACTGTTCGTTGCATGATCATAAATCGGTAAATGACCAAATTGTGTGGCATAAGTGTATCTCTTGTCTTCAACAATCATATTATGCATGCTCTCATAATTTTACCGAGATCTGCTTTGTCCCAAAAACGTGCAGGACAACATACAATTGCGAAACGAGACTATAACACACTAACAGCTAGTTCGACGTCTTTTTGCTGGCTTTCTTCATATTTTGAAAATAGTTTTCTTTTCTCACTTTGCAGACGTGGTATCGTTTTAACGAATGTTGTCCATTCAGGATATATTCCATCTGTTAAGTAGTATCCCATGTTATAAATGTTTCTGTTGATAGAATACTTTACCTCTGGAGCACGACCTTCTAGCACATCATCAAATATTGACGACCGTTCTAACACATTTATGTCATTATTTGATCCAGCAACTCCAAAAAATGTATGTCATATCCACATATCAAATAAAGAAACCGCTTCCAGTATAATTACTGCAACTCCTCTTTTGATGACACCGGGATTCTCTTCTACACAATATTACTGAATTCATTCTCAAAACGCATCAGCTTTTTGATCTGTACCGACCAGTGGGTCAATTGATACATTTAACCATGCACTTATTAAAAGTTTATCTTCAACCCACTTCCACTACCCAGTATTTTCTCGAACATCTTCGATTTTCTCGTAATCATCATTAAGATCAATAAATTTTGCATTATTAAATGCAGGCAATTGCGAATGCGGAGAATTTTGAGTAGGTGATTGTTGGGTTTCAAATTATGGATTTCAAAATGGAGGAAATGGAAATTGATCAGGAGGATTTTGAGGATACGGAAAAGGAAATTGTGAATTTGAGGATGTGGAAATAAAAGTGAATATCCAATTCTAATCATTGTTTATCAGGAAACTTGATTCCCTATATCATTTCAGTTGATCATTATTAAATCTTAGTGTTATCATGGTGACTTGCTGAGCTCGTTAGCTCACTCTTGCGAATATGTTTATGTTCTTTTCCAGTTAAAAATAAATTTGGTGATGGCGAGGATCCCCAGTCGAGTGTGCCAGCTAGGTTTACAGGTTGAAGTGGAATGAGCTAGCGGGAGTTGTGTGGTTTAGTGTGAGCTAAAAGTTTGTAATAAAGTTTAACTTCAAATGTAAGATAAATAAATTTGGAATTTGGTACGTTTGTAATAAATAAGGTTGTGGCTTGTGGATATACTTTAAACTGTTGCGATCCTCGATTGTGGTAAGTAGGGTCATTGCATATAATAATATTCATAAACAGGTTTAAGTATGGTGTGTGTATGTGTTGTGGGCCCCAAACTTCTGACCCGGGTTTGGAGGGCGTCACAAAAAATATAATTAAAATTGACCATAAACCAGTCAAAATAAGATGCTCTTATATAGATCTGTGGTGAAATTACACATCATCTATTAGAAAAATATGTTTAGGAAATAGCCGATCGTTATAGTTAACTCCAACGGAAGTAAATCAGCTTACAAGTTTAGCAAATTTTATATAATCACTAATTTTTTTATTTTAGCTAATGACCGTTAAAGATGCTCTAATCCTGCTTGTTTCGTAGAAGTTCAACTCAAGGATAGCCTAAATGAATTCCAAAGTTTGTAACATGTATTTTTATTCACTCGAAATAATTTAAAGTTTAGAGCTATTAGAGCAGCTGCAATGCTCCCTGCCCCTTTCCTTTTTTATGTCAATTCATTCGTACAGGTGGAAAAGCAGGTGGAAAAGCAGGACATGATAAAAAAATTGATGCGAGATTACCTATTCGAGAGTCCCCCACATGCTGATTCTGGTTCTACCGGATATTTAACTGTGGGTGCATCTTTTCTGTCTTCCCTATACCTTGTTCTATACCATCAGTTTTAAAACCCGTCTTATGAAGTAATAACACCTATGAGGATGAATTTGAGAGCTACAACATATGGTGAATATACAAGATATTAAGAAGGGTAAGAAGAAACCTAGAGAGAAAATTTAGTTATTCCGAATGATAACTGCTACCAGGCTATATGGAGCTGCTAATGAGTATGCCACCCATGATTATCCTGTGAAGTGAGCTAGATGGATTTCTAAAGAAATTTGAGAGGATTGGAGATTGAGAGTTTTTTTAGAATTAGATGATGTTATGCCTTAGCATGATATGTGTAGAAGTAATGTGATCGACCTTGTGTTATAAAATAAATCTGATGATCGCTGAATAGATTTCTTATACTTAGTAATTGTAAGAGATGATGATGGGAATATTACCAGTATGGAAGACCAGAAGTGAAGTTATGAATAAGTTAGTATGCAACAGTAATTGGAGTTTTTGTCGATCAATGAAGGTAAAATGGACCCAATAAGGGATAGAAGGTATATGGAAATGAATGGGCTTTTACCTGAGTGTTTCCCTAATTTAATACTTGGTAGTGAAGGATGACAACCAACTCATATAGTAATAACAATCAGGTGTATAATTTTCAAAATTTTAAACAGTTTTCAAAAAGAGATTTTCATAACAATATTTTTCTAAAAGTCCTTGGAACATAACAAATTTTAAAACTTGGTTGTGAAACTACTACTTGAGTTGTCGTTTGTCATAAGATTCAGATTATCCAGGAGAATACTTGTCCTAGAAGTTAATATGGTTCATTTAGAAGGCTAAGTGGACCCACTATTATGGAGAAGATTTGATTATTCCTAGCAGAAGAGTGTACATATTGTTCGATAAGTTTAACAACAGGACTAATGTACGGAGAAGCTGTCTATTCAAGTTCTGAGACGATTAGAGTCCGAAGAATATGTCAATTCATGAGAAGCCGAGTACGAGCAAAAAGATTAAGGGAATCTCCAGACTTTCTAAAGGAAGAATGTTATTAGCAAGGAAGTGGATATGATCCGTAGTGTAAGCGGAAATTTGGAAGTTGTGATTATAAATCTCATAAAGAATGCAAATAGGGTCAAATTATAGGAATATTGAACATGGAAGCATGACGCTAATGATACAAGACCTAATAAAAGGGGAAATTATCTTAATAATCGATTTAAGGAAGCCTTTCTGAGAACTTTTTAAAGTTGATATCTGACTCGGAATGAGACCTATCGGTTGGACAAGCGTTGAAACTGTAAACAGAGGTAATGTGGATGACGACCAATGATATCATTTTTCTATAAAACCATATATATTCTTATGAATCTTGAATAAAGTATGAACCTCTTTCATGATCAGCTCTATAAGGTGACCAGAAAATTGTTGAATCCCTTTCAAATCATTCCTCCTTTAAAATATTGCTTTCTGATTGAGACAAGCAGTGTTATGGTGTGACGCTTTGTCGAAATGACAAAGAGTCTGGTGGGACGCCACCTAATCATGTATTGTATGCCATATAATATGAAAGACTGGCCATCTTGAGTATAAATATGGTTGTCTCACTCATATCTAAATCAGCATTCAGTCTTTCTTCTTCAATAATGATTTCTTGATTTATGAATCCTTTCGATTGTTTTCTTGTACTATTATCCCTTACAAAAAGTTTCCAATCAGAATCATATACACAAATTCCTTCTTGCGTAAGGTCTATTCCTTGAATATTTTAAAAAGAAGTGAAATAGAACCGTGTAGCCGATGAAGTTATATGATAAGTGTGGATAGTTGCAAGTCGATAAATGGTGGACATTTGCATGTAGAGAAGAACCCTTATACCAACGACGTGGTTGTTACGAGGACATCAAATCAGAGGCAGAAATCTGTATACATGATACGTTGCAAATATGAGATGTGGGCGTGACTTGAAGTAGTTAGCGAACCGTATGAGAAAATTAAATAGAGGAATAAGAAAGTAAAGTTGTGTATATTGGATAAGGCAAATGATTGATTAGACAGCAGATGCGATTGAAGAAATTCTTAATAATAACCAGATAATCGATTAATACATTGTAAAGATGAAGATATGGTAATTCAACTGTAAGGATTTTTAAGAAGTGATGCTTTTAAGCCAAAGGAATTCATTCACAAGATTATGAGAATATTGGTTGAGGCCATGTGTTGGTTATTAGAAGTTGAACGAGTTAACTAATAAAAATGAGTATTGTCGAGGATAGACGAATTTTTAGAGAGAGAGCTTGAAAAGAAACATGAACCGGTAGAAATTTTAGAATAATTTATAATAGTACTCAGTAGTGACATTCATTTATAATCAAAGGATATGAGAAATGATATGATATAATAAGAATTGTTCGCTATAATCTTAAGTTAAACCAAAATATGAGTTGTACTGGCTAGTATTATATGTGATGGTGAAATGGTGAGTTTAAAAGATGGAAGTTGATTGGTCTACTTGTAAGTTGATTGATTGATTGTTGGTGTCGGCTTGAGTCTGACTGATAGTCAATAATATAAAGGAGATGTTACCCAAATTTTTGGAAAATACCCTACTTTTAACGATAGAAAGTATACGTCCGTGTGTTATCAATATTCATATTAATACTCCAAAGGATTGTGATCTCGGTTCTTGAAAGAGGTTGTCACAGCCAATCCGACTATATATAATTGGTCTTTGATTTAATTTAGCTAGTCATCACTTGGTACAATTGATCAATTAAATGAGTTAATTGGTTAATTTTACCAATTAATGGTCAGTTAGATGGAAATCGATTCCAATTAGATTAAGTCAAATTTTGATGTGACTTTCAAATCCGAAATCAAAGCAATGAGAAATTTGGGGGGAGGTAATGACACTAGTAGAGTTCGGAAGTTGCTGCAAGCGTGCAACGCTTTAGTTGGATGAGTATGCCCTTAGTAATAAATAAGAGAGATAGAAAGTTATTTGTATGGACAGGAGAGAAGGATGTTGTTAGGAATGAAAATTTTAAAATAGAGCAAAGAGCAAAGAGAAGGAAGGAAGGAAAGGAAGAAGGGAGATGGAATCAAGAAGAGGTTTGTACCTATACCAATATGGATTTTATTAACCCATCAAAAAGATTCTATCATCTACAATAAAGTTTTATCAAAGGGTGTCTTGTTTGTTTTGATAATCATACAATAAATGATTTATCAAGTATTTCTGTTTTGAATAAAAGGTGAGCTACAGTTTTAGTTCAGTTTCTGATTGATATTGATACTTAGGTTGTTGTTAAATATCAAAAGTGGCATTAATATAGATGATTGATGTTTACTTCAGTATGAGATGTTGTGAGCATCAAAGTTCGTATTGATATCTAATTTGATGTGACATCAAAATAAGTATTAATATCAGGAGTTCGGTTGTGAATGAGCTATGAGAATGAAGGACGGAAATAGGATAAAAAGTGGAATCAAAAGGATGATAAAGAAAATTATAGGTAAGATATAGGTATCATGAGGGACAGAATTATGGTGAAAAATTTAGGAAGCCTTGGCAAATGGAGATAGAGAATGCATCCCAGGAGCACGATCAAGTACTGAGGCCTAAAGAAGATATCTAGTGACCAGATATAAAGATAAAATGGGGAGGAAACATGTAGATTAATGTTAGACCTACCCAAGAGCTAAGGCAGGACATCAAAGACTGGATGGATACATTTCGTCAGGAAACGTCATAGTGAAGTCGCCTGAGAACCAAAGTTGTCTAATAAGTGGAATAGTCGCTGCTTGAAGAAAGGGTGATACGTCATCAGATCCAGAAATTGATTATAAATGATCTATATTATTTGATTTGAGAACTAACATGAGTATTCAGAATGCAAGGAATTATGTCAAACTGGAATAGTATATACCACTCCTAGATGAACAAGCAATAAGTAAGGAAGAACTAAAAGATAGAAATTTGGCTACAATAATGCAAGGGATTCAAGCTACTTCGAGAAGATGATACGAGACATGGATGTCAAGGAAGACTTTCCGATAGTGTGGCACAAAGGAAGAATAAGCATTATATGTTACTAGACGTCAAGGAAGAGCATTGCAGTCAGTTCATATGAGAACTACCTAAAACCAAAAATGATAATAAGAATTAGAATATGCTGGTGATGCCTCCAGATTAGTATACTTTCTTCTAAGTAGTAAGAGAATTTCACTCGGCAAATTTACTCGATTGTGATTCAAGGAAATTAAGGTATGATGTTACGGCTATGCGCCAATCTTATCCAATCGTAATTTTCTCGTTAATTTTACTCTAATGTAAATTCGAGAGCGTCAGAAATCGAATACGCCCTGGTTTCAGTACATTATTCGCAGATGGACGAGAAGATTAAGAGAATGACTAAACAGCCTCGAATGCAGTTGGAAGCGATTACAAACTAGTTGAATTAAACAGAGAAACATGTGGGAATGAGATTCAGCGACCAGTCACTATTGGAAACGTTCATAAGCACGAACTTCTAGAATTAGAAAGAAAAGAAAATTAATAGACGTTAAGCCGGTCCTTGTGGAAACAGTAAAGTAGAGAAGATAAGTGTAAGTTAGTTGGCTTCACCGCCACAGGCATACATGGTTCATAGGGTGTTTATATATGTATAATCACGAATAGTAATTAAGCCCCATTATGTATAAAATGGAGACTTGAGTTGAGTTATAGGAGCAACTAACAGAATATGAGGTCAGTGAGAGGCTGTTGAGTAATGGGTAATACTACGAGTAAACGTTTTATGAAAAGTTGTAAGGTTGAGAGGTCAACCTGAGAAAAGGGAAGTGAGATACTGGAATATATCATTATCTGATACTTAGTGCGATTCTGAGGACAGAATCCTTTTAAGTGGGGGAGGATGTAATATCCGGGACATGACGTGTAATTATTTTTATCAATAAATGATTATTATATGATTATTATGTGATTTTTGGTGAATTATTTGATGCTTGGTGATATTATTTGAATGTTCATATGTGGTAAAGTCTAGGTATGTTAATTTTATCATGTCCAGAATAAAATATAGATTATTAAGGTATTTTCTGGTAATTTTTGGAGTATTATATGATTTTATATTGATTTATGAATTTATTAACTATTTTCTGAATATTTACAAAATTATTATATAAAGCCGGGAATCATCCAACCTCAACCTTTTTACGTTTTTACAACCCGAAACTCTTCCGAAAACTCCTTCCTAACCTAATCTGGTAATTTCGGACACTTTCCATGTTTTGACTTTTTCGATCCGGATTACGGTTTGACCCGTGCGCGGCCCGGCGCGATATTTTCGATACGCTAACCCTTTTCGATAACATTATCTCCGTACAATCGTTTTAAAAAAGCCCAGTTTTTTATAATTATCCGAAATAGGATGACGTTTATCCAAAACAGGATAGTGTTTATCCAAAAAAGGATATTGTTTATCCAAAAGTATATTCAAGGAATATTCCAAAGCATATTCAGGGAATATTTTATCCAAAAGTATATTCAAGGAATATTCCAAAGCATATTCAGGGAATATTCTATCCAAAAGTATATTCAAGGAACATTCCAAAGTATATTCAAGGAATATTCTCAAAATTTCCTCTATAAATAGCCCTTTCTGTAGTTTTATTTCGCGCATATAATTATTTCACCAGTAAAATTTTTATAATTATCCAGAGAAAGTAGTAAGTGTTCTTCGTGTTCTTCATAATTAAACCGCGATTCGAAGGTGTTATCGAACTCCGATTCGGGCGTGCAATATATCAAAATGAAGCTCTCGAAATCCTCTTTCTGAATCAACCATTTGTTTTTGCCCAAAAATCAAGATATTTTTCTGATTTCATTATTTAAATTCGAATTACTTATGGATTAAATTAGGAATTTTTGTTTTTGATATTTTGATGTGATTTGATGGCATAATCCTGTAGATCTTTTCTTCCTGGTCATTTTAGTATATTATATGTCAAAAACTGAGTTCAATAACATGCTTAATTTGATGTTTGATTCTCTGAATGAAGAACTAGGGCTTGTGTTCTTGAATGTTTTTAATTCGAAATTAGGTGTTTTAATTTCATTGATTCTAGGTGGAAATTATGACCACCAATGCATTCATGAGATTCTCACGAATCGATTCGTAATTTTTAGTTGATTTAAGGAACCGTAGTTTAGCAGATCGAAAAAGCTCGGGATCACCATTAATGGCGATCGCCGGCAACCGGCGACGGGGATGGTTAAATTACAGAAACGTCCCTGTAGTTTGGCTAGATTTATATTTCAGTCCCTGGAAATTTAAATCTTTATAAATTATGGATTTTTGGTTATTTTGATTTTAAAAATGATATTTTTTATTATTTTAAAAATTAGAAAATTGTTTATTTATTTATTTTAAATGTAGAAAAATTATTTTTAATTTTTTATCTATTCAAAAATAAATCTGATTTATTTTATTAATTAATATTAATTAGTTTTTAGTTATTTTAATTAATCGATTAATTTAATATTAATTGATTGATTAATTTAGTTAATTATTAATTAATTTTAATTAATTTTAATTAATTTTAATTAATTTAATAATTGAATTTAATTATTTAAAATTGATTTCAAAATTCTAAAAAATAGTTTCGAGCTTTAAAATATTATTTTAAATTATTTTCAAAGCTCGATAATTATTATAAAACTATTTTAAAGTTAAATTTGGGTGTTCGAACCCTATTATTTAATTATAAATTATAAAATGATTCGGAGTTCAATTTTAATTCCGAAAAATATTCAAAAATTCGTATTAGATACCTGGAAAATTATTTTGACCCCGGATCTTCTTTGAAAAATTATTTGGATTGAATATCTTACGTGTTATGTGTTATATGTGACCTGATTGCTGTATAAAATGATTGGTCGTGCATTGTTTGACTGTTTCTGCTGTAACTTTTAATCCGTACGTCGGATTTGGGTGAAACGAAGGGTAGATAGAAGTTTGTATCGAATATAATGAGTTAAGAAATAGTGTTGATAAGTATATGTGATGTCTAACAGAGGAAGCAAGATGTAGAAAGGGAAAGCAAGTGGTTAGTGAGTGGGAACCAATTGACAAGTGTTAGTGAAGTGAAAGCGAATTGATAAGGTAAGTGTCCCTGAACTTTCTTGTAATATACTTGTGAACATTTTTGAACTCTTTTTAT
This sequence comes from Apium graveolens, assembly GCF_009905375.1. Classification (NCBI taxonomy): domain Eukaryota; kingdom Viridiplantae; phylum Streptophyta; class Magnoliopsida; order Apiales; family Apiaceae; genus Apium; species Apium graveolens. The sequence goes on along the minus strand of NC_133656.1, from coordinate 176,928,448 downwards.
TATGTTGCAATTATTCCCAGTAATTCCTATTCTATATTGCAAGTATTTTGAAGTACTTAACCCTAAACCCTGATTTTTATTGATCTTGAGCCGTGAGCCTGATTTCTTGTAAACCCTTGATTGCTGAATTCTTGAATACGAACCACACCTATATGATACTACTCCACAAATACATATCTACCATATACTGATCTTTGATATGAGATTGTTTATCAGATGAACCTTTGTGCCTTGTATAACAGAAGACCATTCCTTGTAACCTTTGCACCCTTGGTCTTCTACACTTTGATTTTTTTCTTGAATTAAAAGCCAAGCTTCTTGTTGACCTTGTTATACCTTTCTGGTATTGTGAAGCACCTTATGCTTCAAGATAAATGTTATTTATGATTCAGTTTATTGAATTACATTGTTATCATGTTGTTATTATGGAATTGGATTGTTTTTAAATATGGACCAGATTCGTGGTCAGACCAGATTCGTGGCCGTATTAGGCCAATGAGTGCCTTGGATCCAGTATATAGAGCAAAGCTGGGAGCCTTGCTCGGGGTTAGTGCGTGACTGATCAGCAGCCTAACCTTGGTTTTTAAAATAAAATTGAATATCCAATTCTAATAATTGTTTATCAGGAAACTTGATTCCCTATATCATTTCAGTTGATCATTATTAAATCTTAGTGTTATCATGGTGACTTGCTGAGCTCGTTAGCTCACTCTTGCGAATATGTTTATATTCTTTTCCAGTTAAAAATAAATTTGGTGATGGCGAGGATCCCCAGTCGAGTGTGCCAGCTAGGTTTACAGGTTGAAGTGGAATGAGCTAGCGGGAGTTGTGTGGTTTAGTGTGAGCTAAAAGTTTGTAATAAAGTTTGACTTCAAATGTAAGATAAATAAATTTGGGATTTGGTACGTTTGTAATAAATAAGGTTGTGGCTTGTGGACATACTTTAAACTGTTGTGATCCTTGATTGTGGTAAGTAGGGTCTTTGCATATAATAATATTCATAAATAGGTTTAAGTATGGTGTGTGTATGTGTTGTGGGCCCCAAACTTCTGACCCGGGTTTGGAGGGCGTCACAAAAAATATAATCAAATTGAACATAAACCAGTCAAAATAAGATGCTCTTATATAGATCTCTGGTGAAATTACACATCATCTATTAGAAAAATATGTTTAGGAAATAGCTGATCGTTATAGTTAACTCCACCGGAAGTAAATCAGCTTACAAGTTCAGCAAATTTTATATAATCACTAATTTTTTTATTTTAGCTAATGACCGTTAAAGATGCTCTAATCCTGCTTGTTTCGTAGAAGTTCAACTCAAGGATAGCCTAAATGAATTTCAAAGTTTGTAACATGTATTTTTATTCACTCGAAATAATTTAAAGTTTAGAGTTATTAGAGCAGCTGCAATGCTCGCTGCCCCTTTCCTTTTTTATGTCAATTCATTCGTACAGGTGGAAAAGCAGGACATGATAAAAAAACATGGCAAGATCCTCCAATCCAGGTGTCCACTTGTCACATTTTGTGGGGCACTTCTTTCTCATATAATATTATGTTTCAAGTTAAATAATATTTTATATTATAATTTTAGTTTATTAAATAATATTTAAATTGTAATTATTTAAATAAAATGATTTAAATATTAAAAAAATTATTATTAAAAACATTAAATTAAAAACATTACACGAGGAAACATTAAATTTAAAATAGTATAATAGATGATGTGTCCGTTTATCACGAATTTGTAACGTATTTTGAATATATGTTTTATACGGGATAATTGGTTCTTCACCTAAATTTGGTTGTGATAAACCGTTCGTTGCATGATCATAAATCGGTAAATGACCAAATTGTGTGGCATAAGTGTATCTCTTGTCTTCAACAATCATATTATGCATGCTCTCATAATTTTACCAAGATCTGCTTTGTCCCAAAAACGTGCAGGACCACATACAATTGCGAAACGAGACTATAACACACTTAAAGCTAGTTCGACGTCTTTTTGCTTGCTTTCTTCATATTTTGAAAATAGTTTTCTTTTCTCACTTTGCAGACGTGGTATCGTTTTAACGAATGTTGCCCATTCAGGATATATTCCATCTGTTAAGTAGTATCCCATGTTATAAATGTTTCCGTTGATAGAATACTTTACTTCTGGAGCACGACCTTCTAGCACATCATCAAATATTGACGACCGTTCTAACACATTTATGTCATTATTTGATCCAGCAACTCCAAAAAATGTATGTCATATCCACATATCAAATAAAGAAACCGCTTCCAGTATAATTATTGCAACTCCTCTTTTGATGACACCGAGATTCTCTTCTACACAATATTACTGAATTCATTCTCAAAACGCATCAGTTTTTTGATCTGTACCGACCAGTGAGTCAATTGATACATTTCACCATGCACTTATTAAAAGTTTATCTTCAACCCACTTCCACTACCCAGTATTTTCTCGAACATCTTCGATTTTCTCGTAATCATCATTAAGATCAATAAATTTTGCATTATTAAATGCAGGCAATTGCGAATGCGGAGAATTTTGAGTAGGTGATTGTTGGGTTTCAAATTATGGATTTCAAAATGGAGGAAATGGAAATTGATCAGGAGGATTTTGAGGATACGGAAAAGGAAATTGTGAATTTGAGGATGTGGAAATTGATATTGAGAATTCGGGGTTTGAGAATTAAAATTAAAATATTCCGCGTTTGGAAAAAAGGGATTTGGATATGGATATGGAAATTGAGGGTTTGAATTTTGAGAATTTGTAGGAGTAGTGTTATTTATATTCATCTTTTAATCTAAATTTTTGGAGAAATAAGGAGTATGAATAATAAGAGTGTGAAAATTATGTATATAGGGTTACAAATATTACCATTACTAACATTTACGTTACAAAATATTAACATTATAATTTATAACATTAGACTACTTTTATGTATATATCAGCTTTTTTCAATTTTGACAAAAATATATTAATACAATAATAAAAAAATAAGTAAATGGTCGTGGCTAGTACAGAGGTCACGCCATCTTTTTTTCCAAATGCTCCAATGCTGAGTTAGGTGAAAAGTTGAAGCCCATGACCATTTTGAGTGTCCCAAGACAGCAAGCGGCCTGCATTGCAGCTGCTCTCACATGTACCAAAATAGATTTTATAATGTAGTTTGACTTTGGAAGACATTAAATGCAATTGTGCTTTTTTAATTAGCTGCTACGTGGCTTTATCTTGTTCGAATTTTGACTAATTATGGAGGGGTCAATACCGCAATTCACCGATATGACCCTTCTTATTATTCGAGCATTACCCAGAACCTTGAATTGCTAAGCTCTTAAGATCCGGGTCTCATTCAGCTTTTGTGTTACCTATTACGGATGGTAAAGGGTCAGTTCGGATCGGGTTTCGTAAGATTCAAATTTAATTTGTTATGTTTCAGTTCAGTTTGGGTTCGAGTTCGGGTTTGGATATTGAAAATAAAATTCCAGATTCGATCTTTCGGGGTTTTTCGGATTTGGGATCGGTTTTAGGTTTAATTCGGATATATTGAAAGTAATTAATTAAAATAAATACATTTATACTATTATATAATTATGTTACATAACACATTTTTATTGAATGGTAAAAATGTCAATAAAGGGTCGAGGTCTTACTTTCCTAAATCTAGGTTAAAGGTTGGACTAAATTATGCGTGTTCGTTTGTTTAATTAAAAAATAGTACTCTACGTATTTATGTAATTCAATATTAGCGTCAAATATAATAAATTTAATTGTCAACATTTATCCAACATATCGATTATAAACATTAAATTTAATTATTCGATGTATATAAACCATGCATTATTGTTATAAAATTTTGTAAGATACAAATATGTTTTCAGATTTTTTCGGGTTTCGGGTTCGGATCGGGTTTGGAACGAATTTCGGGTTTCAGGTCAGGTATTGGTTCAGTATAACGAAGATCCAAATCCAGGTTCAAACTTTTTTCGGTCTAAAAGTAAGCTACAGATATAGATTCAAATCTAAAAGTTGGGTTCGGATATATGTAAACGGATCGGAACGAATCGGGTGTCCGTCGAATCGGGTAAAATTGGCATCTGTATTTATTATTGAGTAAAATGTAACAAGAGAGTGCATATTTTGTTAGCTCAAGTGCACATCATTTCGTATTTATTATATATTTTTTCTCGTACAAGTTGCAGAAATGTGTGTATGTAGTGCACTTTAAAAATGGAACTGCGACAACAACATTCTAGTCAAATTAGTCAGGTGCCTGTAGGTGGACTATCACGACCGACGCCGCCGCCACCACTTCCGCTACCAAAGAATGGCAGGAACAGATGGATAAAGCCTTATGCAACTTATCTATCGGGTAAGTTATTTACTTTTTTTATGGTAAATTTATTGGCCTATACAAGCCCCTCACTTGTATCACCCGGGCCGGTCCAGATCAAACTCTTTATATTATCGAATTGGTCCACCAAATATCTTTTTAGTTTAACATTATGGATATCTCATTTCTTATTTTAACTTAATTGGGAAAAAAATATTCGCTGGGGTTCTATATATCTCTACCCTATGTATCACTACCTTCTTGATACAACTAAATATGGACATCTATCAGGAGGAGATACTTTTGGGACGAGGCACGAAACAGATACTAGTAGCTGATTAAAAACATCGGCCTATAAGCATTTTTCAGAACATGTTCTGGAGATATGGTGGTTTATGAAAATGATTAATATGCACTTTTAAGGATTTAATAATTAGTGAATTTGGACCTAATTTTAAACTATATAATTGTCATAATGTCATCTAAATAATGTCAAACTTAGAGTATTTTCAAGGGAGATAGCTAAAATAGTTAGCTAAAATAATATAAATTAATGGTTATTCTACAAGAAACAGGGAAAAAGACATCACCCCTTTAACAACGGTTAGAAATGCCACCAATGTTAATAGTACTTATAACATCGGTCGAGTTTTAAATGATGTTAAAGCCATTTTAGACATCAGTTTTGTTTTTAGGCGCTGTCTAATCTTTATTAAAAAAAATAAAAAAGCGAGTACATCAGTTTACTTAGCAACCGTTTTCTTAACTCTATTTATTAAAAAATAAAAAACGCGCGGCTAGTACATAGATAAACTTCCCCCGTTTTTTATTTCACCAAAATTCAGTTCCCCCCCCCCCAAATTCTAATTTCCCCTCCCTTAGTCCCGATTCTTCCCCCTTTCCCCCCCTTTCACCCTCTACTATTACTCTCTCTCTCAGTCAATCTCCACTCTCTCTCTCAGTCACTCTCCACTCTCTCTCACTCTCAACTCTCTCTCCGTCACTGTCTCTCCCTCCCTCTTCAAACTTAAACCCTAATTTCTCTACCCAAATCTATTAACCCTAATTTCTCAATTACTGTGAGCATATTGTTCTTACTCCCTCTTCAGAATCACAAATTATACTAATTACCAGATTTGCTTTCGATTGTTCATATTTGGTTTGCTTTAATTACTACTTGTTTATATTTGGTTTAATTTTTTTCTGAACTCTTCTTTTTTCCTCAGATTTTGAAGTTCTTGACTTGGGGTGTTCATTTCTGTTATTAAGGTATAGTTTTTCAATATTTTTTGTATTGCATGTATAATTTTAGTGTTTAATTTTCTTTTTTAACTCTTCTTTTTTCCTCAGATTTTGAAGTTCTTGACTTGGGGAGTTCGTCCCTGGTATTAAGGTATATTTTTCAATATTTTTTGTATTGCATGTACGATTTTAGAGTTTTTTTTGTATTTTTAGTGTTTAATTTTATTTTTTTTGACTTTTTCTGTGCAGGCATTGTTTTAAATTTACATGATTTTGATTATGTTTATGTTGTTGAAATTTTAAATTAAAATATTTTGATTTTGCAACAACACATTGTTTTAACTCTAGGCAGTGTTAAAATAAAATTTTAAATTATATATGAAAGACGAATAATATGAATTGAGGATAGTTGCTCTGTTGTTCATATTTGTTTCTTGCATCTGTATATTTTAATTTGAATTTATTTTATATGTTTGAATGATAATCATGTAGGTTGCTTGGTCGTACCTATTTTAGAACTTATGGATAACTCGTGGATTTCGAAAGATAGGGATTCATTAGAGTACGAAATAGGGGTGGAAAATTTCTTGATCTTTACGGAAGAAAATACAGATGATTCTAGGAAAATTCCTTGTCCATGTGAACGGTGTGGTAATTTTAAAAAATTCTCTGTAAAAATAATCAGGGGTCATTTGTACGAGAATGGTTTTAGTTTAGGGTACACTGAATGGATTTGGCACGGGGAAAAATGTGTTGAAACTAGGTTTTCTGCTGGTAGTACATACCCTCCACCCCCTGTGCCGGACAATTTTGCTGGCACACAAACAAAAAATGTTTGTGAGGCAGCATATGGTACGGGTGATTACGATGAAGAAGCGCATAAGTTCAAGAGATTTGTGGCTGACGCCGAACAACCTCTGTTTGAGGGTAGTGACTGTACTAAGTTAGAATCGATGTTGAAATTGTACAACTGGAAATCGAGGTTTGGTATTGGCGATGCCGCCTTCACCGAGCTATTGTCTTCTGTTGGCTCTTTCCTTCCTACTGGTCATGTTTTGCCGGTTAATGCATATGAAGCCAAAAAGAACCTATCTGATCTAGGACTAGACTATATAAAGTTCCATGCATGTCCGAGTGATTGGATACTATATAGAGGTATATATAGTGAGTCTTCTAAGTGCCCCAAGTGTAATTTATCTCGATGGAAATTGGGGAAGGATGGCAGAGTTAGAACTAATATTCCAGCCAAAGTTGTATGGTACTTCCCCATTATTCCCAGATTTAAGCGATTGTTTAAATCTGCTTCTACTGCTTAAATGATGACTTGGCATTCGGACCACCGCATTCAAGATGGCCTGATGCGCCATCCAGCTGACTCTCCTTCTTGGAGGAATGTCGATCACATGTGGCCTAGCTTCGGTAGTGAATCCAGAAATCTTCGCTTAGCTTTGTTAGCCGATGGTATAAATCCACATAATAATGGACTGACCAATAGGTATAGCTGTTGGCCAGTGGTATTGGTAACTTATAATCTTCCTCCATGGCGATGCATGAAGAGGAAGTTTATGATGTTAACATTATTGGTTTATGGTCCACAAGAGCCGGGAAATAATATAGACGTATACCTACAACCAATGATCGATGACTTGAAAAAGCTTTGGGAAGAAGGGGAACCAGATGTCTTCGACGCGCATACTAAAACTTATTTCACTTTAAGAGCAATGCTGTTGTGGACAATAAATGGCTTTCCCGCATATGGGAATCTGTCTGGCTGCGTTAATAAGGGGTATATGGCATGTCTAGTATGCTGCAAATATACTATAGCTAAGTATTTGACTCATAGTAGGAAAATATGCTACCAAGGTCATCGTAGGTACTTGTCGTGATATCATCCATATAGGAGGTAGAAGGCAACATTTAATGGAGAACAAGAGAATGGACACGCACGTCAACCCCTTTCCGGAGAAGAAGTATTAGCAGAGCAGCAACAAGTTAAGTTTACCTTTGGCAAAGAAGTAAAGAGTTCAAAAAAGGTGGAATGTGTATGGAAAAAGAAGTCAATTTTTTTCGATTTAGATTATTGGAAGTTTCACGATGTGCGCCGTTGTCTCAATGTTATGCACATTGAGAAAAATGTATGTGATAATCTGATTGGTACTCTACTGAATATGCGGTATAAATACAAAGACAGCGAGGCATCACGCCGTGATATGATGGAGATGGGTGTTAGGGCCGACTTAGCTCCACAGGTAGGCGAAAAGAAAACATAATTGCCCCTGCCTCTTATACTTTGTCAAAGGCTGAAAAAAGAAAGTGTTGTCATCATTCTTACACATGAAACTTCCGTTTGGACATGCATCAAATATCAATAATTATGTGTCGATGCCTGATTTGAAGATGTACGGGCTCAAGTCCCATGACTGCCACATCCTCCTCCAACAGTTGCTCCCTGTTGCCATTCGTTCAGTTCTCCCAAAGAATGTTAGAATCAGCATAATTAGGCTGTGTTTCTTTTTCAACTCATTGTGTAACAAAGTTGTAGATGTATCAAAACTGGATAAATTGCAGTCAGATGTAATAGTGACCTTGTGTGAGCTGGAAAAAATCTTCCCTCCCTCATTTTTCGATGTAATGATACACCTAATAGTCCACTTGGTTAGAGAGTTACGTTTATGTGGATCGGTTTTCTATAGATGGATGTTTCCATTTGAGTGGTTTAATAAAGTGTTAAAGAGTTATAAAGAAACCGTTATTTTCCAGAAGGTTGTATGGCGGAAAGCTATATAAAAGAAGAATTAGTTGAATTCTGCTTAGAGTTTGTTGGACAGAGTGGCACTGCAGGCCTTCCCAAGGAAAAAAGTAAGCTTTCGGGCCCATTATCTGCTGCAAAAGTGAAATCAATTGAAGAAACAGAGCGAGACGAAGCACATCTAACAGTCCTTTTAAATAACTCTGAAGTTTATCCTCTTATATTTTGTAAGTCCATCTAGCTATTACTTGTACTGCATTTTATTTCTTATAACAAGAAATTGTCATTTTATTTAATATTTGCATTGTCTTAGGATGCACAAAGAGCATCTTGAAAGACTTTATCGAGGAAAAAAAGTGTTCAATGGATGATGGCTGAACACAATCGACTATTTGCTGATTGGTTTGAAGAAAAAGTAAGTTTAGTCATTATCCTTTTTTGGTATTTTTATCATGGTACTGCCCTTGTCAATAGTGTCATTTTTTTCGGTCAATATGTGCAGGTTAATAATGAACTGATGGAAAATTTTGAAGGTATTTCTGAAACGATAAGATGGTTGGCAGGAAAACCATCATATTCAGTTCTCACATACGAAGGGTATCACTACAAGAAAAAAGTCCATAGACATCGCTTTTTGGCCGATGTCTATGTTGTTTGCCAACCGATGTTGATGTCGGTGATGTCTATTCTAGACATCGGTGAATACCCGATGTCTATACTCGGTTAGACATCGATTTTAGTTAAAAAGCAGATGTCTATGTATTGATTATTTACATAAAATGCTATAAATAAATTATTTAATAACTAAATTACACCTAATTAAACATGTTAAATATATCATGAGCTATGTTTTCTGTCACAAAGACATCGATTTTAGTGAAAAACACTGATGTCTATGTGATGATTTTGTACAAAAAATGCTATAACAAAATTATTTAATAACTAAATTGCACCTATTAAAACATATTAAACATATATTGAGCTATGCTTTTTGTCACAAAAACATCGATAATTTTGACAGAGGTGATGTAAAATGACATATTAAACATCTGTTTCTTTAATGAAAGGTGATGTCTAATTTAGCATATAGACATCAGTGTTTTCTAGAATAAAGTGATGTCTACGTATCATTTAGACTTGAACATGTTAGTCTTTAACATCAGTTGTTTGTCTGAAATTGATGTACATTGTGTTTTTTGACATCAGTTTTGTTTGGTTAAAAGTGATGTTTATAATGTTACTTGACATCAGTTTTATCTTAAACAAAGTGATTTCTATGTTTCATTTAGACTTGAACCTGGATTTCTTTGACATCAGTTTTTTACCTTAAAGTGATGTACATTATCTTTTTTGACATCAGCTTTTCTTAATTGAAAGTGATGTGTAAGAAGTTTATAGACCAAATTGTGTAAAGTTTTACATCACTAATTGTGTAATTATTGTCTGAGAACGTCAACCAAAATAGTAAAACATATGATCTGAAATCTAAACTATTACATTCTCCAGAAACCAACTGAAGACATTCAGTCTAATGAAAATTGTAAGATAGTTTTTTCACTATCCTGTTTTGAACACTCTTCAAAATATGAGACACCAATCCTCTCTACACAAGACAGCAAGGGCCCATATAAGTTCCCATTATTTAGATATCTCAACAACTGCAGAGGACAAGATGAGCAAGCCGCTTTATCCCAAGCAAGCAAGTATGATCCCCCACTTACTGGACAGATGCCATGTGCACGATCAAATCAACCACACAGGTGCTGTTTTAACCTCCCAAAAAGAGCATATGTAAAAGAATTTAACAGTCAACTTTGCTCATAAGAGAAACAACTGAACCGCAAATCATAATTAGATGATAACGATTGTTTACCTGCCTCCTGTTAAAAGTAGGGTTCCAGTTCCCCACCTCTTTGTGCCACTTGTTTTCGGATCAAAAGCCACAAGTTGAGCATGCCTTCCCATTGCAAACAAATATATTTTCTCAAATGAGTGAAGTTTGTGCATTATAGTATATGAAAAAGAAAAATCAGGTGAGACACACACACACAAAGAGAGTGAGAGACATACCCATTCCAGGAACTTGATAGTCATTGACGATCTCAAAGTTCTTGTAAGTGTAACCAACAAAGTTAACATCCTTCGACGAAAGCATCTGTATATTTAAAAAGAAGAATTATAACCAACTATATACATGCTTTTATACTATGCTTTGCACATTGTAAACACTTCTGAAAGTAAACTACTCTAGTGGAGATGACAATTCAGATCCAGTATTGTCTAGTGTCCACTTTTTTACAAATTAGGAATCCAAAATCCAGGGTTTTCTCTCCCAGTCCTGTTATGCAGGGTGGTCAATAATGGCAGCTCTCTATAAGCACCATACCCTTTTCTACCGTATCAATTTCCACATGACACGAAATTCAAAGATACCGTGCAATGCACTCATTGCCAGTAAACAGTGAATCCAGGAGCGGGAAGAAGGGTGACAGGCGAAGAAAAGAAAAGAGAATTAAATAATTGAGAAAAAAGATAAGAAACAAAATTGAGGACTGCTGGTTCGGCGAATCAATTGGCTCTTGAGTTTTGACCGGAAAATGGTAATTACCAATCTAGACATATTTATCATAACAAGTGACAAATTTGCTAAAACTCCTTAAGAAACAGATATGCATAAACAACCTACCTTTCTACAAGTTGTCATGGGATCATCAGAATAGAAAGGTGGGTATCCCACGAGCATTTCAAACATAATAGCACCAAGTGACCACCTGGAGACCAATAAGACCATTAGTCCAGAGACTCCTAGCAAAAGCAAATTCAGAAAAGGACAGACTTTATCAACCATGCCCTAAAATTTCATATAGGCAAACTCTTCTTTTAGCTTCTAAGAGCGATGCTTATGATATATATAAACATTTCCTCGAGGGATTCAAGCTCTTCTATTTTACATGCAAGAACTAACCAATCACATTCCAATGGGTATCCTTTCTTTAGAAGAACTTCAGGAGCAATATAATCCGGTGTGCCAACAGTTGAATATGCCTGCAATATCCAGAAAATAATTTACAAGAAAGATGAGAAAAACCCAATGCCTTAGAGATTTGTTTCTATACATATAATGATTGCACTGCAGAGAAGCGGCTGAACTTCCCGTAGAAGCAGAATATATATTTTCAATGAAATCTAGAGCACAATGCAACCTAACAAATATATTGTCTGAATCCCATCATCCTCCTATAAGAGAAGACACTCTTGGTAGATAGTGTCATCAAATGGACAATGGTAAGGCAATGCAAATGATTTCTCAAAAGCCACAAGTTGAGCATGCCTTTCCATTGCAAACAAATATATTTTCTCAGAGTGCATTTAAAAAAACATTATCTTCTTAAGTTCATATAACCTCAGGTAGCGCAAAAAAATCAAAGTTTGACCTGAAGGCAACCATTTCCAGGAATGTTTTGTGCAGATGGAAAAAGTAGTAATTAGCTTCAAGGTATCAAGTAAAGAGTGACAAAGAAAATTGGATGTACAATTATACCAGTTTCTTCTTTCACTTCTCTAATGGTTCCATTAAATATTTCTTCAGACTGCATAGTCAATAAAGAGAAGGCACTGTTAAATAGCTCATATTTTAGGATAGTTATTATAATAACTCATCAGAATTGACACAACTAATCAAATATCAAAATAGAAAAGCAAATTACAGACACAAGCCAGATTTTGTGGAGAGAAATAGAACAACAAAACAGCAAGTCAGATTCTGGTTCAAAACTCAAAGGAAATTTTAATAAATTACATACGTATACTTCTGCAAATAAATTTTAATAAATTACATTTCGTGGAACTTGATCAGTATATAAGAAACTGAAGAAAAAGAGGAGAGGCAAATAAAAAAGAAACTTACATGTATATCGATTAAATTGAACATCACATATGTTCTTCAAGACAAGTTACATCGATTTTTAGATACATGTAAAGTTTAGTCTCGACCATAATCAGTCTTAGATATAATTTAAAGTTTTGGTAGTAGTTATTGATGTATATGCTTAACACTGTGATTTAAGTTTGACGGATGACATGTGACCACATGTATAAGCTAGTTTGACCTAAAAAGAGACTCCAGAGAAATGCAAAGAGTCAAAATTAGTAGTTTCATATACTCGATGAATCTTAAAGCGAGCACGATGCAAGTGGTTAGGGCTTATCTTTTATCGTTCAATACTCAACTATAAGGCATTAAGCCTAATTATTCAAAAAAATATATATATAATCTTACATTGCTACAAGCCCAAATGTAACAACTATTTAGCCTTGTAACAACTAAAACACAAATTAATAGCTAAAAATCGACAAATACACAATGTAAATAGCAAAAAAATCAAAAATAAATGCAAGAAAAACATACCCCATGGATTCGCTTTCAGGTAACAGGGCATTTAGGTCCACTGGCTCTCTTCTTAGTTGTCTGATAAACCAGCTTACCTCCTAAAGTTTCATCAAATTCTAAAATATCACCATTTACATAATCTTAACCTTAACATTTCCCAAATCTAAACAATCACTTTTAGAACTAATTACAAAAATAATTAATAAAGATATATACATAACAATAAAGTATATAATATAAAATCAAACAACATACATATTCTTAAAAATTAATAACTAGTAAGTAACAAAAAAATCATAAATAGAAAAGGGGTTTTTGAAAAGAGTACCAGGGGTTTTGACAATTTGGTATTGGTTGGATTTGGTGGCATAATTGTGGCGTTTGCGATGAGTAAGACCCTGAACCATCCTTTCTCTGCTTTTGCTTTTAACGGCGACTCTGGATGAGATAGTAAACCAAAAGAGTGTTTTATGAGAGATACAATGGCTATATATATATTCACTTCTGTTTAAAAGTAAATTAGGGTTTCGATTTGAAAAAATCTCAATTTACAAAGTTTGTTTCGATCAAAACATCAACACTAGTTTTATTCCACGTTACCAATTAGAGTTTCTAATCAAATAAGATTACCAGAGGTAGGTGAGAGGTTGAGCACAAAGTCGAGAGATGGAAGATGTGAGCACAGATGCGAGGGAGAGAGAGATTCGAGAGAGATGTGAGAGGAGTTGAGACGGTGAGATGAAGATTGTGAGCGGAGAGAGGTTCGAGAGAGAGAGGGGTTCCTTCGAGAGAGAGAGAGGAGTTTGAGATGGAGATTGGAATGAGGGGAATAAAAATTTGGTTAAGGGGGGGGGGAATTTTGGGAGGGGGGAATTTTAGAACTAAAACTGAATGAAATTTTGACTAAGGGGGGAAAGAAAAGGTGGGCGCGATTTTTTTTTTTTTTTTGGTGAAGTTTTGACATCGGTTTAATTATAACCGATGTCTACAAAGAACAAAGACATCACAAAAATACGGGATGATGTCAATACCTCTTTTAACATCAGTGGCAAAGTTAACCGATGTCTAATGTGTGATGTCTATTGACATTATTCTTGTAGTGTATGTAGCCGACGGGGTCCGGTACTTCATAAAGGAGCGAGATGATTCGAGAGTTGTCTAGAATAGTGGTGTGTCTTTAGTGGCCAAGACGGTCCAAGTCTCAAGTGCCAAGGATTTGAATCCGGTGGAGAGCGATATGACATTTTATGGAATCATCTTAGATATCCGATAGTTAGATTATCATGAATTTAAAGCCCCTTTGTTCTTGTGTATATGGGCAGAGAATGAAAGACGAATTAAGGTAGACGATCTATGATTCACACTTGTGGACTTCAGTCGACAAGGACACAAGAAGGATAAATATGTGTCTGTCGACCAAGTGAAGCAAGTTTTTTATGTAGAAGATCTGGTTGATAATAGATGGTCTGTTGTATTAACCTCTACGACACGAGACTATCATGATATGTATAACGAAGATGATTTAGGAGACACGGTCTTGGAAAATCCTCCATTCTGTTCGACAACACCTATATGTGGTGTTGATGCCACTGAGTATAGTTTTAGTCATTGTAGAAAGAACATTAAGGGAATTTGGCTTAAAAAGTCATAGTTTCAGTTTGTTGTTTTTATAATATTGTATTTCAGTTTGTTGTTTTTATAATATTATATTTTATTTTAGTGTGCATTTTGTTCGATTTTATTTTAGTGTGCATTGTATAGTTGTTCACCTACATTTTATTGCGATTTTATTTTAGTATGCATTTTGTTCCGATTTTATTTTAGTGTGCATTTTATAGTTGTTCACCTACATTTTGTTGCGATTTTATTTTAGTGTGTATTTTGTTCCGATTTTATTTTAGTGTGTATTTTATAGTTGTTCACCTACATTTAGTTGTGATTTTATTTTAGTGTGCATTTTATTCTGATTTTAATTTAGTGTTCATTTTGTTCTGATTTTTCACAGATATGAAAGTAAAAGAATGGCACCTAAAAGTGCGAGAGTTAAGAAAATTAAATCCAAGAAAGGCCGCAATCCTGGAGAAGGCAATCAGTCGGCACTGGAGGATATGGAAACAAATACTCAGGCTGATGGTGGACAAGCAACACAATCTGATCTGCAGTCAGACTCTGTACGAGCAACGGTGACTACTATTGAATTGGAAAAAAAGAGATATGGTGTGCTCGAGGTCCTTCAGCCATGTCTAAAGTGGTGATAAAAAAGGCTCAGGGCAAGAAGTTTAAAGTTGGATGCAACTACATTGGAGTTCCCATTGGAAGAGTTAGGCACACTTTACAGTCCTACATAGGAATGTTGGCTAGGACTATGATTCCGATCGATATTAAAAGTTGGCCATTTGTCGAACGTGAATTAAAAAATAAGTTGTGGAAAGATATCCAGGTAAAATTTAACACAATAAGAAAACTACCTTTCCATAAGTCGTACAGTTCTTAATTTATAGTTTTTATTGTTTCAGAATACATTTAAAATTCCTAAGGGATGCGAGTCGCTTGTTCTCAAGTCAGCTGGTACCAAGTGGAGATAATTCAAATCTGAATTGACTATTGATTATGTAATTCCCTTAAAGGGATACAAGAAGAAACTGAGGAAGCCTCCAACATGGTATGGATTTGTTGGTAAAGATGCCTGGAAGAAATTTGTTGCTCAGAGGATCACTGAACAGTGGACGGTATTATGCTTTAAAATTTTTTAAGTTTTTTGCTTATGTGATTCTGTTTAATAATATAAGATGTATAATATTGTCTATTAATTTTTTCAGAAACTTCGCAAATCACAGAGCGAAAGAGTGATGCAACGGAAGTATCCGCATCGGACGTCCAGGAAAGGCTACATTGGTTTGGAAGAAGAAGAAGTAAGAAATCCCTTACTGTTATTGTAATTTCCAGTTTTTCAATATGATTATTTAAACTCCTCTATTTTGATCAGGTGAAAGCAAGAAGGTTGAAGCCCGGAGAAAAACATGATCGTGCGATTCTCTGGAAGAAGGCGTGCATGACAAAGGAATGTATAGTAGTTGATCCCGGCTTGGCTGTTGTGGTGAAAAGAGTTGTAAGATATAGACTTTATGGCTTGTTTTTTTATTTTTTATTTTTTTTTATTTTTTATCTTTTTATTAATGAGTTATCTGAACTTATGCCTGCTTTTTAAATGTATGTGGTGTTAATATATAGGATAATTTATTGGAGATGAAGGAAAGAGGTGAATTTCAGCCGTCCGGAAGTGATGATGTATTAGCTAGAGCATTTGAAACTCCTGAACATTCGGGCAGAGTTCGAGGAGTGGGAAGCTATGTCAGCCCCAAACTATGGTTCGATTTGCCAAAAGAAAAAAATGAGGAATTACCAAGACTGAGCTGGTAGCCCGTGATCGTCAAAGGGATGAGGAAATTGAGAGAACAAGACATGAGATGGAGAGAACACGACAGGAGATGGAGAGAACAAAGCAAGAGATGGAGAGAACAAGACAGGAGATGGAGAGAACAAAGCAGGAGATGGCTGAGCTTAAGTCTCTGATTAGTGCATCTAATCTTACGGGCTCTCCATTGTCGGATAATGCAAATTTTCAGGAGAAAACAGGACCCAAGGAAGCAGTTAAAGCAACATGTATTTTAACAAAGATGAAAGAGATGAATATTGATGATGAAATTGAATATGTTGGCGGGGACCCTCCTTCACCTGAAAAAAAGGTTAAATGTTATGCATTATCTGTATATCACACACACACGTATATATATAGACAACTGACCACTGACAACACTATACATGAAAATTAAGAAATGGACAATATTATATGAATGAAGGCTCCACGATCCTATGAGCTGTCAGTGGACAACATAAAAACAAGGTTGTATTTGGTACGATATTTGATGATCCAGTAAATTTTGTAGTTCATGGAGTGCCTATGCAGCCTGGACATGTTCGCGTCTCGGTGGATGGAGCCATTCAGGAAGATGCCTTGCTTCTTATGCCCATAGAAGGTGAACTGGAGACTGTGAGACAAGCGATTGGTTCTACGGTTTCATGGCCTCAAGACTTGATCACAGTAGCATCCCTTGTGGTATAAATCTTTACTTTTATAATTTTCCCTATTTAAGTTTTAAAATTTACGGATGAAATGGAGTCCTTCATGTTTTGATTAATTGTTTGCAGAATAATAGAAAGGACGGATTCTCGGCGAAGAAAAAATAGAAAAATCAGTTGCAAAGGTCGGTTGCTATGTTTAAAGAAGTGGAGGTAGCTGACTCTGTTCCAAAAGGCTTTAACCTTTTGTATAAACATGCAGCAACAATTATGAAAGAGACTGGGGACTCTATTGTAATTCCATGTGATACTGAGGTGTTTGGTTACGAAAGAGTTATCTATATATTGCATGAGAATTTAATCGCTTTGTTGGAATTTGAAGAGATTGGCCAAGCTGCAATATCTGCACATATGTCGTTAGTTTTTCCCCCTACCATTTTATAGTCATTCTGCATATTAATGTTGCACAGTACTGTGATATTTTTTGATATATTTATTCATATATATAGGTACCTGCACATTGTGGTTCTTGCGAATAATGATTTGGATATGTTTGCTTTTTTTGATCCTGGGGCCACATTTACCCTTAACAAAGAATTTGAAAGATATTTTGTTCAGTGGTTGACAGATGGATATGATCGCGTGTTTTTAATGCCGCATAATTTCAAGTAAGTTTTGAGAGCCTATTTCGAACATTAAATATTGATTTAGTCTGCTCAATTTGACCTCTATTTTTTTTATCATATTAGTTATCATTGGATTTTGATCGTAATTTGGGCCGGTGATATTTTTATCTTAAATACTTTGTCTCATCCAACAAATTTTCCTCACTTGCAAAAACCATTATTAAGGTAAAATCATTACATTACTTGCAGATTTATATATTTTCATTAATTTTGATTTTTTCTTATTACATGACAATATATGTCTCTGTAGTGCAATGAAGACCCTCAATGCTCACACCGGAAGGGGAAACATTGTTCCAAAGATTAAAAATCTGGCCGTAAGTATTTCATCCATGAACCAGTGAGCGAGTTGTAAGATTTTTTGTTTGTCGTTGATGATATAATATTTTTCAGGGGTCTCCTAAGCAACCAGGTGGCCACGAATGTGGTTACGTTGTTATGCGATACATGAAAGATATAATCGAGGATAAAGAAATGACTTTTATCACTAAGGTATATATATTTTGGTGTTTTGATGTAATTTGACCAATATAGTTGTTACTAGGTTAGTTTGTGTCGATTTGGCCTAATTGTTTATAGCTGGTTTGTTATAAATTTCAGTGGGCCAACAAGAGTCGGAAGTCTTATAAAATGGAGGAGCTGGATGTGGTCCGTATCGAGGCGACTTGCTTATATCCAAGACAAGATATAGTAGCTATGTATCTAGGATTACTAGCTCTTATTTTCATCTCAATACTTAATCGATCTTTGAAACTACTTTTGGTACTTTTGGTATGTTTGGGGTCGATGTTAGGATGGAGTTTGGTGTTAGACTTTTGGAGATCGGTAGGTATTGGATATGTAGCAGTTTGATGTTGGTGTTAAAACTGGTGATTGGTTTTGGTTCTATGTTTGGATGTAAGTAGTACGTTGTTTACCGGATGTTAAAAGATTGCCTTATGGTATTAAGATTGCCTTTTGGTATTATTTTCATTGTTTTGGTTTGCTTTTGGTTCATATTTATACAAACACAGAGGTTCATTTACTAACTACCTAACAACAGGTCTGGAATTTACAAACAAAAATTGATGTTGGTAATGATAAAAGACAACGGTTAATTAACAAAATGGCATGTTTAAATTGTAAATATACATCAGTTTTTAAGAAAATAACTGATGTTTTTTGACATGTTTAACATAATGTATCTAGAAGATAACTGATGTGATCTTACATAAATAACAACGATATATATTGAGCATGCCTAAAAAACCGCTATCTAAGAGAGTCATTAACATCACTCACAGAAACAGACGATGTCAAATGTGCCTATTTACAACATTTATTTTAAAAAAATTTGTTGTCTTTATATTTTTTCCCTTGCGTGTCATATGCTTAAAGTGGTATAAATTGCAATATATTACTATATTGAACTGGTGATCATGAGTTAAAATGTAAGATAATAAGATAAGGACATCAGTTTGTTAACTAAAACCGTTGTCTACATTTATCTTAGACATCGGTCCATAACCGATGTCTAAAACTCGGGACCTTTTTCTACACATGCAAAGACATCGCTTGTAAAAACTTTTAACATCGGTTTGGAACCGATCTCTTTTGACCTGTTTCTTGTAGTGTTAGCTAAAATTTGCCGAACCTATAAGGTGTTGTACTCCAACCGTGTTAGCAATAATGGTTAGTTATACTTTAAAAACAATATTTTATTATTATTATGAAAATGAAATGGGTGATGAAAGCATATATTTGTACTTGGGGAGATAGGAAAGAATGAGAGGAAGAAGGAGTGATGAGCTGGATGTGTTTTAGAGGATATCACTACTAGAAATATGGCATCAGACATCGGTTCACAACCGATGTTAAAAAAAATCTGAACCGATGTCTTCGCGTGTGATGTTAAATGTAATCAACCTTTGACATCGGTTAACAGCCGATGTCTATTACAGTGATATACATCGGTTTTAAGATTAATTGTGATGTCTTTGCAACAAATTTCAGCTTATATTACAGTATTTCTAATTGAATATGAGTATATTATGAGGAATTTATCCATTAAAACATGAATCTTTACAAGCTCTAGAAGCCATTTATTAAAAATTCATCCGAACAAACCGATGTCAAAATAGAGAATCAACATTGGTTCATTTATTTGCCCGATGTGAAATGCGTGATTATACATCGGTTTATTTAGACGTCCCATATGAAATGTAGGATTAGACATCGGTTTTGTTTCTGTATCTAATGTAAAATCATTATGTTTAACATCGGCTATTTTTTTATACCGATGTGTACTCTCTACTATTTTAAAATTTAAGACATCAGCTTTTATAAACTTTCGATGTTATTTGCCTTCTTTATATTGAGTTTCTTTTCAGAATCGATGTCAAATGACTATTTCACATCGGATTTTTTTAGTTCTTTTTCGTTTAATATTATTTTACCTGATGTCTTTCTTATATTTTTTACATCGGTTTATATTTAACATACTTCTGATAATCTAGTAATCATTTGTGATTATGTCCAAACAAATTGGAAGACAACTCTCTTTGTTCTAATTTAGAACAAGTTATATTTATCTATGCTTAACAATTCAGAGGATATTTCTGGTGTAGCGGAGAATCTCTACCACAAACCTTGAATTGTAAACAGCTACAGCACATCGACGTCCCATATGATAAATATTTGTAGCAGACCGTCTGACCCCAGTAGGGACGCGTTAACTAATTGGAAAGTATCTTTAGAAAAAAAATCAGGTGTTAGTACCAAAACTATCTACTACCACATTCTTAACTTTTAATTTTAATTATGTTTTGGCTAATGAACACCCGAGAAGTGCCTAGATATCAGAGAGATATGTGCCTTTTGCATTATGGATAACCTGATAATCAATTAAAATAATTGTTTAATTAGACTATATACTTAAAAATGTAAATAATATCATGTAGAATAGGTAATTAACTGCTTCATCGCAAACATCACAAACTTTATCAATTTGACAGTTGGACTCCCATCCCGACGTGGAAGGTTCCCTGCAGAAAGATTGACTCGATCAATTCTACTTGGCAGTGTTGATTGAATATCGAGTATATCAGTAAGTGTGCGTGTTATTACCACGATGTCTGGTTGAACTTCTTGACGATGTTTAGGCTGCTAAATAGTTATTCATCTTCCTCTGTATCACTTTTAAAAAGTTAAAATAGTAGAGGAAGCTATCAAGCACATAGGATAAGTTGATTATTCGAACACAAGTAAGTTGCTCACCTACAGAATTGATCTCTGTACTATCAAATTCTAGGTCACTCTGTTCAACATCATGGTGTATATCTTCGGTCTCGTCCTCTAACAGTGGATTCTACAGCCAGCAACAAGAAGAAAGAGTGACTGGCAAAAAATCAACTTGAAAATAATGTGAAAAATGAAAGGAATATGTCCTAAGTCCAATCATGTATTAGGATTTAGGAATAACTTTTATGTAATCTGTTATGATTTCATTGATATTAATAAAGACTTGTTTTGTTTTTATTACGGGCTTTATCTATTTAAGTGTTTAAATAAGATATACCATAGTTTAGAGTAAAGCTTTTTATGGATTATGATGAGATCATAATAGTGAGACCTAAAAAGATGATAACTCTAAACTTAAATAGTTCCTGGTCATAGGATTACTAACTGGTAATTAATAATCCGCAAAGATCGGTACATACTATGCTTGCTTCATTAAGAAGGATGTCTGTTCTCATAGACATTTGTGTGGTGACACTATAGCTAGTATGTAGGTGCTTATTATAGAATAAGTTCACTGAACATGACTCGCCTAGCTGAACAACTGATGGAGTTCACTCACGTGTCAGCAGTTGTTCGCTAAGTGATAGTTGTACAAGTATCCTTAGACTTGAGGTCATCATAGTAATCTTGTGTACACTGAACTATGCTTTGGTTTAGTTCTTAGTCTCCAGGGACAATTATTAGGGCTCTTCTGGGTATAGGAATTTGTACACGAAGATAGTGTATGATCAATAAAGGATCTACCCCTTCCAGTGAAGGAAGCGAATGTTCAAGGCTGATCCACTTATGATAGTTCAGGAATCTCTGGCCAGAGTGAATGAAATTAGAAAGGAGTTTCTAATTTGCATAGAACTACGCATAGTAAATGGTAAGCAAGTGATTAAATTAGATAGGCTTGACACGAGATCCATGCCTTGTATTTAATCAGGACATTGTAGGGTAGAAGGAGTTTATTGTACGGTAACTATTCACTGACAGGTTCTTGGTATTCTAAGCAGTGAATTCATATTATCCGGATAGTCGCGATATGTTGAAAAGCATCACTCACGATGTAGAATAAAT
The DNA here is from genome assembly GCF_009905375.1 of Apium graveolens. NCBI lineage: Eukaryota > Viridiplantae > Streptophyta > Magnoliopsida > Apiales > Apiaceae > Apium > Apium graveolens. Next base: position 176,906,620 of record NC_133656.1, on the reverse strand, counting down.
GTGATTAATTAATTAATCATATTTAATAAATTAGAGAATGTATATAAATAATGATAAAATAGTCTTATTATTATTTATTTCTACTACCGGCTTAATATTGAACCTACAGGGTCACACCATAAAAGAGAATGATTTATTGGTGGAGGAATTAATTAATAATGGCTAAATAATTATTTATTTGTGAAATAAATAATTAATTGGCAAATTTAATAATTGATTAAATGAGATTTAATTGATTATAAATTAATTAAGAAAAGTTCTTAATATTATTAATTAAGGATTTAATTTTTGGAAATTAAATCAAGAGAGAGAATTATTTCTAAAGTGTTTAGAAAAAGGATTAATAATTAAAAGGTGTTTTAATTATTAATGAGAATAATAAATGGGATAATAATAATAATATTTATGGGAAAATTTCAGCTGAAAATTTTGCCTATAAATACACTATTATAGACCCTATTTTATTCTAACCCCAGAAACCCAAAAGTTTCAGAAAACCAAATTCTCTCCACCTCCTCCTTCTCCTAAAAGTCGTTTTCTTGGTGGATACCGGTGGAGTGCTTCACACTTGAGGAGCAACTGCTAAGGATCTCTGATCGTTGTCTCCGAATTAATTTAAAAGGTTAGATTCGATCCCTCGAATTTTTATTCACGATTTATATGCTTTTATTTGGATTTTGTGTGTGTAAAAGTGTTTTTCCACGCCCCGCTGCGATTAAAAATCCAACAAAAAACAAAACATTTTGCATAATTATTTCGATTTTAAAAATGGCATTCACTCAGATTTCAAATTCTAAAGCTATAACATTCTACATTGATATATCCACTGTACGTTAACAAAGAACATTTACATTTACAATTACAATTACCTCAAATGTAAAGGCTCCATATCCTCCATTGATATATCCACTGTAGTAGTCCATTGTACATGCTAAAATACAGAACACCAAGTAAATGTTTTAAATTTCCTTGAACAAGCCTCATGTAATAATATTTTACACACTATAACTAAATGTGATCTGACAAATTCATGGCATCCAAGCTAAACAGGAGAAAACTCAAAAAAGGTAAATCAAACAACCTTTGTCAAGATCAATAGATCATCACTCTCAAGTCAACTAAAAAGGTTAAGTTCTTTTCATTTTCTCTTTTTTTTGCTACCTAACTAAACCCTATTGGAGCTTCATTTTTTACGAGGTAACATCCTTGCTGGTAGCATAAATTTAGGTTAGGCATATTCTAACAACTACAAAGCAGAAACATCAGAACAATCTTTGAAGAAATTCAGAAGACAACAAAAAAAGTAAGATTAGAAATCAAGATGTATAGATTAGAAACTAGAAAAAATAATTGTGCTTACCTTTTAGATCTACTTTAGTATCAGGTAAAGCAGAAACAATATAGTATCTATGTTTCTTATCTTGCAGGGAAAGAGGTTGTAAATTTAAGACAGTGAGAACTGAGTTACGATAAGCAATCTTGCTGAATACTAAAGATGTATTTCCAAATCATGCATCATACCTTTAAAATATATTTTTACTCAACGCCTCTTTAAATTTTCCAACATACTTTTCCTAAAAAGTAAGATGAGGAAAACTTCAGCAAAAACACAACCAAGCATTAGATTATATTTTCTCCCTTTCTCTTTGCATACCTGAGCTTCAACCGTCAACACTACATGATGATCATATTGAGCAAAATCGATTTGAAGCTCCTGAAGAAGTACAATATACAAAATCTCATTGCAAAAACAAAAGGACGTGATAATGACTAAAGCACTGAAAGAGCCAAAAGGTAAAGCAGATTATGACATTTTTTGACATGGAATTTTGTATACTTAGCAACCAACAACTGCATGATCAAAGACACCATTAAAGACGATAATTATATTTGTTTCAGTTTTAAGATAAAGTGACAAAGCATGACACTCCCAATTTTTTATGACATAGTAAAATGTAAAAGTAGCTATTGAAAACTGCACATTTGGCTAATTTCTTTGAATAACAATATATCAAATCTTCTAATTATCCTCTAGAACTGAATATGGGAATTATTCCATCATTTTCCCCTATCTACATCTGCATCACACTTATGCTCCATTTAGTTGCAAAATGCAGAAGGAATGGAATGGAAAAATTATGAAAAAATAAAGGAGAAATAAAGCTTTTGAGCAAGAAAAGTGAAGAAAAATAATAGTGCAAAATTTCTATAATGCGTATTTAATGAGTGGAATAAAGCATTTATCCATAATTTTATGGGATGTAATTCTAATTTATATTTAAATGAACGGAATGGAGGAGAAATGGTTGTTATAAATACTTACCTGTAAATTAGTAAAATATTTATTCAAATCCCACCTAAATTTATTCCCATGAATAGAGCATTAGACGTAACTGGTTTCTAATTCCACATTTAGTTTTCCATATTTAGGGTACATGTCAATCTTTGAAGAAATTCATAAGACAACAAAAAAAAATGACCGACTTTTTACAATCTGGTTACGTATCATCTCTCCGAGCTCCAAAATCCCAGCATTACCACATCCAGTAACAATGCTTCCTACTCTTATTTGTCACCAAACCCCCAAAAACCAGAACATAAAACCTCCAAAAAACAAGCAAAATATTTATTTTATTTGTCACTAAACCCCCAAAAACAGAACATAAAACCCCCAAAAAATCAAACATAAGGTTTCTTATATACCTCCACAAAAGAAAAGATGTAAAAAGGAGAATATACCTCCAGAAAAGCTCCAAGCTCCAAAGATCTGTGAAACTACAGATGCTCCAAAACCTTGAAGTTCCAAATCTCCTTTCAAGCTCCAAAGCTTGTACTTAAGTATATGTTACTAGTTTGAAGCTCAATTTGAAGCTCCAAAGCTTGAATTTGAGTTGGGGCATAAATTAGGGTTTATGCGACAGGAGAGAAAGAGATGGGAGATGAATTAGATTTTTAAGGTACGAGTGAAAGAGGGGAGAGATGAGAGAGAGATGAGTGATGAAAGAAAGATGAGAGATTAGAGAGAGATGAGTGTTGAAAGAGACGGTGAGAGAGATGAGGGTCGCGGGAGAGGAGAGAAAGAGGGGAAAGAGGTGAGAGATATTTTGGAAAAGAGGGAACGAGAAATTTTTTGTTAAAATTAAGGGGGGAAGTGTACTGAAACAGGGGGAGAAAGATAAGTAAATTTTTATTTTTTTTAAAAATGGTCGTAGACAACGGTTAATAAAATTAGCCGATGTAAAAGTTCAAAATATATATTTGGCCTTTTTAATTTCTGAACATAGACAACGTCTACTATTTAAAATCGATGTCAGTATTCGTATTCAACATCTCTTTTTTCTAAACTGATGTTAAACTGGATTTTAACATCAGGTGCATTACATGCCGATGTCTAAACACCGATGTCGTATCTACTATTTCTAGTAGTGTATCTATATTTCATCTATAGTTCAACAAATTTGGAAGATCAAAATAGGATAGCTATAATAATAGCTAACATGAGTTGATGGTTGGAGTGACATTTTTGCAGTGGATAGCTATATTTTCCTGCCACGTGGACAATATAGCTAACAAGTCACGTGGGTTGGAGATGCTCTTACACTACAAAATTATCGAGTTTGTTATTGAGCTTGTGAACGATCAGTTTATCGAGTTTGTTCACGGTCTTCCTTATGAGGTATATTTATAAACTATCGAGTTATAGTCTTATATAATCAAGTTTTACGAAATGAATTTTAAAATCATATTCGAGTTCGGCTTGTTTATGAATCAAACCGAACCAAACCCGTGTTTATGAATCAAGCCGAACCCAAACCCGTCTGAACACTGAATCGATCATACAACATGAGCATTTGGATTTATTTACGGTGCTAGACTGCTAGTCACAAAAGATAACACCAAAACTAGCTTAATAAATACATAAACCAGAGAGTAATTCTAAAATTGTCGGCAAAAGGTGGGGGTTCGAACTCTCCTCTTTAACAATAAAATATTGGAGGGCCTATGTCATCTTTTGCGGGCTTTTCCCTAATTAGTGGACTTGTAGGTTGCTATCCAAAAGTTACAAAAAATGGTGTTGTTTTGATGATGAGGTTCTGGTATTTGATATTTAATGTAGAGGACCAAAGAGAAAATTACATGTATTCCTCTGTACAATGCTGCGGTTAAAGGTGACTGGCATGCTGCTGAAGGAAATTATAAGAGATCATCCGGAGGCGATATGGAGGAGCATTACAAAGATAGAAGATACCCTTCTTCACATTATAGCATCAACAAAACACACTTACTTTGCCCAAAGGCCGGTGAATCTGATGAAAGTTAAGGACTTGTGTTAAATATATGATCTTGTTGGGGCCTTCCTCTAACACCTTAAGGTTTTAGATGAACTGGTTACTCAACATGGTATCAGAGCTTAGGCTGGCGGGAGAACTAAGGTTCGATTCCCAGCCACCCCCAATATTCTCACAATTTATTGTGGACACTAAAGGTAATTAATACCCCAAAGATGGGTGCCGGTATTCCACTCTTCGACTACAGGACGTCATCATAGCTTAGGTGTCAATCTCTCTTTTAACATATTATATCATTAAATTCTATTTGTAAAGCTCTCATTAATTTGATGATGTCATCTTCCACTAACCATCTTCTCCTTATTTAATTTCTCTCTTTTACCCGGTTTTCATTCTCTTTCTTCCTCATTTTTATATTCTTAAATTAATAATTTTCAATAATTCTTTTTCCTTCACTAATTTTAACTTATTCAAAATTAATTTTATTTACACAAATATTCATTATTATATTTTTATATTTAATAAAAAATTGATAATCGATATTTGTAATTTGGGTAATATTATTTTTTTAAGTTTCAATATTCATAGTTTTATTATATTCTCATTATTATCTTTTAAAAATATTATATATTCATATATTTTTAAACTAAATAATTTTAAAATAATATTTCAGATAAAAATTATAATTTAACCGGGTATTTGCCCTGGAAATAATATTTATCTTAAGACGAATCTGGCAGATGAAACGTGGAATGCGTTTGACCAAAAAATATACTGATTGCTTGCGTTGCCTTCGGCCTATATGGTACAATTTTAAAATTTTCCGCCTGTGAGTGACATACTAGTATATAATTTGCTAATGGTTTTTAAGAATCTTTTAAATTCTAATTTCCTATCTTTTAAATTCTAATTTCCTATCAACTTAAGTTACTACAAAAGCTTATGTAGTTAGATTGTGATTTGCATTAGCGTTCTCACACATTTATGGTAAATAAGACTTTATGTTATCGACTCTTATACGGCTTTTAAGGTATTCGTTGTGGATTTATGTGTCTACTACCTTAAAGACATACTTGTTTGAGTGGTTCATTTTACTTTTGAGAGAGATTAAATGTGAAATATCGGGAAATGGAGAAATTTAGCATGTTATCTTTGTTCTTTGTTTAATGTTCTAAACACATTTGTTTGCGTCGTTGATTGTAATGTGAGAAAATTAGGGGGAAAAAGAGGAAAAAAAAAGAAGTGAAATTCATCATGTTATCTTTGTTTTATTCCATGTATTAGATTCAACTCTAAATTTTGACCGAGTCTCTCTTCAATTTCAATAATTTGGTCCAATTTTTTGTCCAAATTATAAAAATAATTTTTTAAAATATTTTAAACTTGTAATAATAAAAAAACATTTCATCCTTGTATGATATTAATTAAATGTATTATTTTAAATATAAAATTAATAACAAGTAATGTAATTTTAATTATACTTTAAATATATATTAAAAATAGTAAACACATTTATTTCTATTTTTATAATAAAAAACATTAATAATATACATTACATTCAAATAAGAAAAGTACAAATATTAATTAAATACTAAAACATTGTTAATTAATACTAATTCTGAGAATTAGTATATTCTTCCCACATATACTCAATTAGTACGGCCCAATATGGGCATCCTGAATTCTAATTTAAGAAATACAAGCATTTTTAATTTACCTATGTTTTAGTATTTTATTTAAATTAAATTTTAAATAAATAATAATAAATTCAAATATTAGTTAATTAAATTTATAAATATCCAAAATCAAAATTATATGTAATAAACTAAATAAGAAAAATTAAAAATTACACTCAAACAAAATTACTCAAATTTTTTTAAATAATTTTCCTAATGAACTCATATAATAAAAATGTAGTTTGTTCAATTAAACTCATTCTAATCATTTATTAATATGAAATTAAATTTATTGTAATATTGAAGATTGGACATGAAATTTTTATATTATAAATTTTAGAACACAATATGTTCTTAATATTTATATTAAAATATTAATCACAAATCAAAAATAGGATAAAAATATACATATTTAGATATAATCAAATCATTATTTTTGTAAAAATCATAAATGAAATAGTTAGATGTAAATAAGTTTAAAAAATAATTTATTTAGAAAAAATAAAATAACTGTCACTAGTAATATATCATTATATTGAGTAAAACCAATAAAATTTTAATATTTGTTAATTCAAATTACTAACAACAAAAAGATGTCTAATAAATACAAACAAGCTAAAATAAAAAAATAAACTAATATTTAAATATATAGCATCATTAAAAACTATTTCTATTATTATGGATTAACATTTGAATGTGTAATTAAAAATTAAAAAAAATCATAATAGGTGTGAAAACACTATAGCAAAGTTTATATTATTTATACGCGTGATAGAAATTATAAAATAAATAAAAAATAATTTATAAAACATATTGAATGACATTTTAAATTTATTTTGCACTGTATTAATGTGAAATTAAGTTTTATTATAGAAAGTACAATAATCGGTTATGAAAATTACATCATATTGAAGTTTAGACATAAAATTTTTATATTATAAATTTTAGAACACGCATGTTCTTAATATTTATATTAAAATATTAGTCACAAATTAAAATATCTAATAAAATCATATAAAATATATATATTTAGATGTATTCAAATCATTATTTTTGGAAAAGTCATAAATAAAATAGTTTAGTTGTAAATAAGTATAAAAAATATGTTATTTAGAAAAAATAAAAGAATTGTCAATTATAATATAAAACTTTATCTAGTAAAAATAATAATACTTTAATATTTTTTAATTTAAAATTACTAACAACATGGGTTAACGTGTAATCAATATATATATGTGTGTGTTACTAATATTAAAATTAAATTAATGAATCATAATGTCAACTTAGCAAACATAAAAAAATAATTAAAAAAGCTTAAATTTTCAAGAAATATTTTTATATTTACATTTATGAAAATTATATCATATTAAATGTTAGACATGAAATTTGTATATTTTAAATTTTAGAATACATATGTTCTTAATATTTATATTAAAATATTAATCACAAATTAAAATATCTACCAAAATCATATAAAATGCATATATTTAGATATATTCAAATCATTATTTTTGTAAAAGTTATAAATGAAATAGTTTAGTTGTAAATAATTATAAAAAATAGTTTATTTAGAAAAAAATAAAAAAATTGTCACGTGTAATATTTGAGTAAAAATAATAATACTTTAATATTTGTTAATTTCAAATTACTAACAACAAAAAGATGTCTAATAAATATAATAAAAGTTAAAATATAAAAATTAATACTTAAACATATAGTATCATTAAAAATTATTTTTATTATTATCGATTAATATAATTTATATATGTGTTACCAATATAAAATTTAAATTATTAAATCATAAAGTTAACTTAACAAACATACAAAAGTTTAAAAAAAGTTTAAAATTTCAAGAAAATTTTTAATATATAAATTTTATAAACTCACCATGGGTATAAAACTAGTTTGTTAATGAGGGAATGGAAGAGGATGTGCTCAACTACTGCTTTTATATGGTTAAGACTGTTTGGCAATTAATTTTTTTTATCTCAACGATACCAAAAGTCCAAAGCTCATTAGGGTTTGTGATGATAGCACTAACATATCATTTCTTTATAAAATTTACTAAAAGCCATGTAATTAATTTTTCTTTTATCATATAATATTGTTAAAAATACAAAACTTTTTGTCAACAACACTATTATTATATTAAATAATATGCTTCTATAGAAAATATCAAAATAATATAATTCACATGCTATTATTATTAATATCTATCTTGCATAAAAATTATTATAAAATATCCGTAAAGGGAAGGTTCACGGATTTTTATAAAGAAATTTAAAATATGGACAATAATATTAATTGAAATCATAAAAAATAAATATAAAAAATTGAAATGATTAAAATTTTCAGAAATTGTTAAAAATACTAATATTTTAAGTATTTTGCTATTTTACAATCTTCTCGTTTTTTTTCAAACATAGAGTGACAACAAAATCAACCAAAAATGCAATTAGTTACAACGAGTTTTTGGGTTGTATTTGGTGGCAGGAAGTTGGGGAAACTTGTAGTCTAGTTGCATAGAGTTAGAAAAATTGTATTTTTGCAAAAATAGGATGAAATCAAAATAAACTAGATATGTAAGTAGTTTAATATATAAATTATATGGAGTTATAAGCCTATAACAATGAATTGAATATTAAAAAGTTTAAAATTTTATCATTAGTATGATTTTACATTTTATTTAACAAATGACATTATTTATCCTTATTCAGATTTTTCACTTATTCAGAATTTTAACCGTTGAGAAAATATAATTCAGATTTAACAATACATCTTGGTGAGCTAGTCAAGTTCAATTTTAGATTAAAAGTTTACGCCGTGGTCCTGTTCTGCTTCCTCCATGGCTTATGCAGTAGGGAAAAAACGTGTTCTAAAGAATGTAACTTCGTTTCAACTTTGTGCTTCTTAAATATTTGTAATCTCTAAAAGAATTGATAATTTGATTCAGTATTGTTTGGAACAAGACGAGGACCTACAGATAACCCTAAATTAGAGGAACTCGTCAGGATAACGTGAGGAGAAATTCTTAAACAGAAACATGTACACATATTGAAACAAATTGCTAGTGAAGGGTATCTATTTACAGCTGCTAGACTGGGAAACTACAAATTCATAATCGAGCTCCTTGGTATGTACCCTGACATTACATGGGACAGAGATGACCATAAACACACTATATTCCACATTGCAGTTATGCATCGTCAGGAGAATGTTTACAACTATTGATTCTAGTCATATATTTATGATCAAATTGTCCATATGTTTTGACACATGGTTAGCCCCATTTTTTGACATAAGGTGTTACAATTCACCCCACCTAATATTGTCGTGATTTAAATCCATTATTTCAAATACAATTCTTTCCTAAAAATACCATTGTGAAGATTGTATAATTAAAATTACCCTATTCCAGTTAGTTACTTGTAACTAAATTTTTGTAATCCTAAGCTTAGTTGCTAACAGAAAACTTTTAGAGCATCAGATTTCTGGAAGTTGTTACTATACCCTTTTCTGGTACATTTTATCCTGCAAAGCCAGTCCAAGTGTTTTTTTAGAAATCAACATATTTATCAGAAATTAGTAAAGTCTATTGAAAAAGTTCCAAATGTATTGATGTTATGCAAAACTTTACAATACATCATAACATAATTTTACTGGTTACTATGATATGCACTATAACTTGAGAGTTTGTGATAGGAAGTAGAAACTCTCGTGACTTCAGATGATAGAAGAAAGAAGAATAATCTTGGTAAAAGTCCCCGAGAAATTTTCAGTGAAGAGCACAAAGAGTTAGTGGAGCAAGGAGAGAGATGGATGAAGAAAACAGGAGCTCAATGCATTATAGTTGCAGCCCTTATAGCCACAATTACGTTTGCAGCAGCTTTTACTTTACCTGGTGGTACCAATCAGGAGAGCGGGCATCCAACTTTCGTGAAAAAAAGTGCCTTCGTCGTGTTTGTGGTAACAGACACTAATATCACTATACGCCTCTTCAGCCTCCATACTTATGTTCTTGTCCATTCTCACCCAACGATATAGAGAAATTGATTTCTTGGTATATTTACCTGTGAAATTGCTGGGTGGACTAGTCACTAGTTACACTTTACATCTCAATTGCCACAATGATGATTGCTTTCAGCGCCATCTTCGTCCTGCTTTATGCAAGAAATATGAAATGGATTTCTATATTAATCAATGCATCAGTTGTGCTGCCTGTTATTTTTTCTTTTCAGCTACAATTTCGTTTACTTTTTGACGTTATTAATGAAATTCGTAGGCTCAACAGAATTAGTTAAAGTGCAACTGTTCACAAATAAGACAGTCTCTTTTGTCTTAGCAAATGAGACAGGCTGAAACTGAATGAAACAGATACTATATATTCAGCAGAATGTAAGTTGCAGAAATATAAACATGCAATGCTGGAAATATGTTAATGCAAGAACACCAAATCTTTTCACTTGGTTCGGCCCCTATACCTAGTCTATGGCCTACATCCAAGTCCCCATGCCAACTATCATAGAGAATGTATTATATCCACTTAAATAAAGTACTTACAAACTTTCCTTGATTACAATCTTGGCCCTGAATGAAAGAATCATTTCCCTAGCACACAGCTACCTAGCACACATCTACTTGGCCTTGATCTTGTAATCAATATTCCCACAACCCGGGACAAGTGATACAATACACCTTTCTTTCAAATACAAAGATAATAATGTGAAAGATTACAACTCGACTATAAACTCTTAATTAACTGGATAATCAATGAATGTAATTAAGAGGATGTTTTTCTCAGAAAGATATAAGATGGAAAGTGCAGAGAGTTGTGTATTTCTGAAAAACATCAAGTCGGTTTATATAGAAAACATGTAACGGATATAATGTATTTCAAACTCTTTTAAAGATAATAAAAGATAAGATTAGGTTTGAAATATTTGAATGTGTAAAACAAGTAATCCGTTAGTATGTTTCCTGAAAGAGATAAACCTGAGAGAGATAAGGAATTTGAAATATGTTAGGTTTATCTAAGATAGAGTTTGTTTTGAAAAGATAAGTCAAAAGTTATCCAATTAACTAAGTTAACATTAAACAAAACTCTAATACTTATCTAACTAACTAACAATCTGATTTGCTGTAGACTTCTTCAATGCATCATCAGAAATCACGGATTAACATTCTCCCCCTTTTATGATGATGCCAAGGGTAAAGAAGTGTTATGCTCCCCTATCAAAAACACTTTAATCTCCTGTTGCAATATGTTAGATAGAAACAGTGTATATATGCAACAATCAGTTGATAATCATGAGAATATGCAAATGAAACATAAGACTTATCAAATGAGACAGGTAAACAAATGGGACAGCAAATAAGATTAAAAACCAAGATTAAAAACCAAGCACTTAACAGTACTTAAAGTTATAAAACCTTAAATATTTAATCCAGCACATAAACCAGTGCTATCCAACCAAAATCATCCAATCAACAGATAAATAAACCAGGAAGCAATCGTCTTAATCAAACAAACACAAACACATTAAAAATTCTCCCCCTCAACATCATAAAAGGCGGATAAAGAAACTAGTCAGAATCATCAACATCGACAGGAGCAGATTCTCGAGTCTTTCGCTTTCCCTTGTTGTGGTAAACTGGAGAAGCACCATACTCATAGAACAGTTTGTCTAACTTGCCTTCATCTGGAGCTTTCCCATCCCTCTTGCGAAGCCATTCCAGAATATACGAACGATATTCAGCACGAGTCATCCCAAAAGCTTCAGGTGGAGGAACTGCAGGCAGTGGCAAAGGGGAAGTAATCTCGGCCAGAGTCATATCACCAAGCCAGTCCTTTTTCTGGTGCCATGGCATGCTACGGGTAGAGACCTGCTGAGATATGTACTTGGTTTCTGTACCAAGTTTATAGAAGAGCTTGACAAATTCTTCCTCCCACGCCTTGGCAGTGGAAACCATCCCCTCATGAAGCACACCAAATTCAAAATCTATAGCCCTACTCACCTTCTTATCATGGACATGTAAAATCTCCAACTTAGCATTTATTGATTCAAGAGAAGCAGTAACAGATTTATTAAACATCTCATAGGAGGCACGCATCATACTGACTTGTGAAGTCAGGGATGCCAAGGACTCGATAGAAGCAAACTGAGTTTTAAGAGACTCCAAGAGATGGTTGTTTTCAGAAACTTTTGACAACAACGATTTCAATAAAACAGAGTCCTCTTGATCAGGATCAGACATATAGTGAGGAGACTCAGGAAATGAACCAAACGACTTATGACCCTCACCAAAAATAAGAACACCAGACTCAATAATCTCAATATTATTAGCAGACAGGACAGACAGATCAAACATAGTAGACACTGGCTCAGTGCTATCATCATCAGAAATAATAGAAAAATGTCTAAAGATCTTTGTCAACAAAGCAGGAAATGACAAGTTCATAGACTCATGAGACGCACAATGACTCATGTATTTGATAATCAACAAAGCAATATCACAAGGAGTTTTAGTCATGAAAACCGAAATTAAAACAACATCTTGATAAGTGACACGGTCACGACCACTCTTACGAGGCAAAAGATTTGTATGAAACAATTTAAAAAGCAATAAAGCAAGTGGAGTAAGATCATGTACCATGGGCTTAAGAGAGGTACCGATAAAGTTCTCACCAAGAATCACTTTCAGTTGTTCTTCATACTATAATCCTGGAAACTCCATGAATGCTGCATGCGTGGTATACGGACAGACACCAGAGCACGAGATACCACAAACTCGAGACAACAGATTAGCATTGAACACAATCGGAACACCTTGAACCTCAGAATAAACCATATCCTCCTTCATCATTGAGAAATTAGAATAAAATTCCCGAACCAAAGAAGGGTAAATAACATCTGGTGGGGATAAAAGAGGTTCACAACCGAGAGCGGAGAATAAATCAACAACACCTACTCGCTGAAGCAGAGCAAGATCACAAATTCGTTCTTTAAGAATGGGTTTTGACACGATTTTAGGCTGAGAAGATTTTTCGGGTGACATTGGAGTAGAGGTATCAGGATTAGTTCTTTGGCGTTTAAGAGAAGAAGATGATGGGTTAGGGGTTTTAGCGGGTTTAGATTTGGATCGAGTATGAGGGGTCGACATTGTTGAAGAAGAAGAGAAATGTTTGGAAAAAGGAAAAGAAAAAGAAGTTGAGATTAAATAAGACAAGAGAAGAATATGAAGAGTTAGAAGTGAGATAGAAGTAGAAAGGTGGAGTGTATCTCGAAAAACGAGGAGACACACAGAGATTGAGAAGAAACAGATAGAGTAGTCAAATCAAAGTTAAAGACTTGAAGGAAAATGCATGCAACTCGGTTCAGTTCCAAAGTTCAAGAGTCCCATCAAATAATTACATATAAAATATATAATTAAGAATGAAACACGCAAACTAATTAAACCAAACACGGTAATTAATTCACAAAAATTCATCAATAAATTCCATAGATAAATCAGCATTAAATTAATCAATTAATTAACCACTCGATTATACAATTTCAGTCATAAAGATGAATTATGCAAATAATTGACACAAATAAGCTAAATAGAATGCATGCAGGGATGTAAAAATGAATTAATGAGAAATAGTGCACATACCAAGTTCACGTCTCATAAGACAAAAACGGTCTTCACCTAAAGGTTTGGTGAAAATATCTGCTCTTTGCTTATCAGTTGAGATATAAATTAACTCAATATTACCTTTTGAGATATTATCTCGCAGAAAATGGTGACGAACATCAATATGTTTAGTACGAGAATGCATAACAGGATTTTTAGAAATATTAATAGCAGAGGTATTATCACAATAAATTGGAATATTTGTATAAGAAATACCAAAATCCTGCAATGTTTGTTGCATCCACAAAATTTGAGCACAGCAACTACCAGCTGCAATGTATTCTCCTTCAGCAGTAGAAAGAGCTACAGATGTTTGCTTTTTACTGTGCCATGCAACCAAACAATCACCTAAATATTCACACGCACCACTTGTACTTTTTCTATCAACCTGTGACCCTGCATAGTCAGCATCTGAAAAACCAATTAAGTTAAAAGAAGTAGAACTAGGATAAAATATTCCAAGATCTCTAGTTCCCTTAAGATACTTAAAAATCCGTTTAACTGCATTCAGATGAGATTCTTTCGGTTGAGATTGAAAACGAGCACAAAGACAAACACTATACATAATATCAGGACGAGAAGCAGTTAAATATAATAACGAGCCGATCATACCTCGATATTTAGTAATGTCTACAGGTGTACCTTGTTCATCTTTAGTGAGCTTGACAGATGTACTCATCGGAGTAGCTTTAGCAGAAATATTTTCTAATGCAAATCTCTTAAGCAAATCATTCACATACTTACTTTGATGTATGAAAATACCTGCAGCAGATTGGTTAATTTGCAAGCCTAGAAAATATTGCAATTCACCCATTAAACTCATATCAAATTCTTTATGCATGCAGTTAGAAAACCACTTACACAAAGATTCATCAGTTGATCCAAACACAATATCATCTACATAAACCTGTACTAATAGAAAATGATGGCGTTTATGAAAAATAAAAAGAGTTGGATCGAGTGTACCACGAGTGAAGCCATTCTTTAGCAAAAACTGACTGAGACGCTCATACCAACATCGAGGGGACTGTCTCAATCCATAAACAGACTTTTTGAGCTTGTAGACATAGTGTGGATATTTTTCATGAATGAAACCTGGAGGCTGCTTCAAAAAAACTTCTTCCTTAAGATGACCATTTAAAAATACGCTTTTAACATCCATTTGGTAAAGCTTGAATCCTTTGTGAGCTGCAAATGCCATTAGAATCCGAATAGCTTCGAGACGTGCTACAGGGGCATATGTCTCGTCGAAATCAATTCCTTCCTGTTGGTTGTATCCCTGAGCCACCAAGCGAGCTTTATTCCGAATAATGTTACCATCTTCATCCTTCTTGTTCTTGAAAACCCAACGAGTACCGATGACTTTTGCATTAGAAGGAGGAGAGACAAGTTCCCAGACTTGACAACGTTCAAACTGGTTCAATTCTTCTTGCATGGCAACCGACCAACATTCATTTGCAACAGCTTCTTGAGCATTTTTCGGTTCAAATTCAGCAACAAAAGCACAGAATGCACATAAGTTCTGAAGCCTGCTTCGCGTAGAAATCCCTTGATCTAAATCAGTAAGAAGATTATCTGGTGGATGATTCTTCACAGTCCTAGAAGATTTAGGAAGTTGAATATTACTCATCTCTTCCTCATTAGAATTGTCTGCCTGGAAATGAATCGGAGTTGTCTCATTCAAAAGAGACTGCCTCATTTCCGCTTGAGAAGATTTATCCAGAGGAGTAACAGAATTCACATTTGAAACACTATCGGGAGTCTTTGGAGAGCCAGAAGATTCATTTGAAGCTTGAGTAGATCCCAAAGAATTATCAGAAGACTGAGATGGACCTGGAGAGTCTTGACTGCTTGATTTGTCAAAATGAGACTGACTCTTTTCAGAATGAGACTGTCTCATTTGGGAATGAGACGATAGATCCGCAACATCTTCTTCAATTTGAGATATCTTCAAGGCAGATTCATTAAATGTAATGTTGATAGATTCTTCAACTTTGAGCTTGATAGAATTATAAACTCTATAGGCCTTGCTTGTAGTAGAATATCCCAAGAAAATTCCTTCCGTAGACTTAGCATCAAATTTTCCTCTAGTGTTCTGTGTATCTAAGATAAAACATTTTGAACCAAATACTCGAAAATAACTGATGTTAGGCGTTTTATTCTTAAGCAATTCATAAGGAGTTTTAAGCAAAACAGGGCGAATAAGCACTCTATTTAATACATAACAGGAAGTGTTTACCGCTTCTGCCCAGAATTTACGCGGCAGATTACTTTCATGAAGAAGAGTACGAGCAGTTTCCTGTAGAGTTCTGTTCTTGCGTTCAACAACTCCGTTTTGTTGAGGTGTACGTGGGGCAGAGAATTCATGAGTAATGCCTCTAGATTTGTAGAAAGTCAAGAAATCTTTCTCGAATTCTCCTCCATGTTCACTACGAATAGTCTTGAGCTTTAAGGAATACTTAGTCTCAAGGTTAGTAATAAGATCTTTGAATTCACTAAAAGCTTCATCTTTAGTACGCAAGAATAACACCCAAGTAAAACGAGAGTAATCATCTACTATAACAAAAGCATAATTCTTACCTCCCAAACTTACATATCTTTCTGGACCGAAAAGATCTAAATGAAGAAGCTGCAAAGGAACAGAAGTTGATACTTTATTCTTAGCAGTAAAGGAAGTTTTCACCTGTTTTCCAAGTTGGCAAGCTGAACAAGGTTCTATTTTCTTGTACTTCAGCTTTGGTAAACCTCGAACTAAGTCATGTGAAGATATCTTTCGAAGTAGATCCATGTGAACATGACCAAGACGCCTATGCCAAAGATTATGTTGTTCTTGAATGGTAGCTAGACAGATTTCTTCTTGCTGCTCATCAAAATCTAACACAAAGATGTTTCCCTTTCTTTTGGCTACTAAAGCAAACTCGTTAGCTTTATTACCGATATAGCAAACATCTTTATCAAACTTAACACTATGACCAGCATCAGTTAACTGACTTACGCTAATAAGATTATATTTAAGACCGTCAACTAAACGAACATTGTTAATAGCAAACTTGTCGTTACCTATGGTACCTTTACCTACAATACGTACGGTAGTGGAATCTCCAAGAGTAACTAAGCCTCCCTCTTTAGCGATTAATGAGAGAAACTTTGATTTATCTCTAGTCATGTGACGAGAGCAACCGCTATCAATAATCCACTTGTTTCGAGGAAAATGGACTTTAAAACAGACCTGCAAAAGATCCTTTATCTCTTAGGTACCCATGTGACTTTGGGTCCTTGAATGTTAGTATCATAAATCTTATACAAATGCCTATCAGATTTCTTAATCCACATTTGAACAATATTAACAGATTTATGTACAAATTTAGATCTAGTTGCTGAGTTAGTATCGTGGCCCTTAATACCACATAACCGAGATGCAGAATTGGTGTGACCAGATTTGCCACAGTCTTGACATTTTTCATAAGGCATCTTGTATTTCATAGGAGTTCTTTTGTAGCCACTTTGAAAAACCTTCTTCTTGTTGGCTGATCCATACCCCAAACCTTCTTTGTCAAGAGAAGATTTCTGTTGGGCAAGTAAAGCATTCAAGGTTCCTTCTCCATGAAAATATTTGGCTAGATCAGTTTCCAGCTGGGCAACCTTTTGCTTGAGTTCAGGAACTATAGAATCAGAAGATGCATTTGCTTTAGCAGAAAAAGTTTCCTTCTTTAATGCATCAAGACATGCATCTTTCATCTCGATCTCATTTTTGAGGTAGTTGACTTCTTCTTTCAGCTTAGAGACCTTCTCAGATAGTAGCTTATTTTCTTCTACTAAGGATTCATCTTTGATGGAATCATCAACCTCATTAAGAACCTCACTCAATGCTTGTTTAAGATAAGAATTCTTTTCTTTTAATTTTTTATTTTGAGCCTGCAAGGTTAGTACATCCTGAGATATATATGAATTTCTATTAACTTGAACAGTATGTACCTCATCATTGTCACTAGAGTCAGATTCAAGTCCAGCAAAGCATAGTTGAGCTAATTCATCGTCTGAGTCAATTTCCACTTCAGAATCATCATCACTCCATGTGAGTAAAGATTTCTTTTTGGCTTTGAGCTTGTAGCAGTCCTTCTTGAAGTGACCTTTCTTTCCACACTCAAAGCACGCATCCTTGTTTTGATTATTTTTGCCTTCCTTGTTTGAACTAGGTCTGAATTCTTTCTTTGGAAATGAAGACTTCATGGGTCATTTAGATGTATTCTTTTTGGCCAGAAATTTGTGGAACTTCTTAGTGAGAAGTGCAATCTCCTCATCAGAATCTTCAGAAGAATCACCTGCATCTGCATTAAGAGCCAGAGTTTTCTTGCGAGGAGCTTCATCTTCTTCATCATATCTGCGTAGTTGGTTCTCAAATTCTTCCAATTCACTGAACAGTGTTAGAGTATCCATAGTCGAAAGTAGTGTCGAATCCTGCAGAATTGTAACCTTTGGAGCAAATTTCTTTGGCATTGCTCTGAGGATTTTCCTATTAATCTCAGATTGAGGAATGATTCTTTCCAGAAGTGAGATGGAGTTCATCAATGTCAGAAACCTCCCTTGAGCATCTCGCACGCTTTCATCTCTTTCCAACCTGAAACCTTCATAGTCACTCATTAGCATACTTAATTTTACTTCACGTACCTTAGACGTGCCTTCGTGGCTGACTTTGATCGTATCCCAAATCTGCTTGGCAGTAGTACATGCTGAAACTTTTCTTAATTCTGTAGCTACCATGCCATTGAGAAGTGAGTTCATCGCTTTAGCATTGGAGTTCATTGCATTCACTTCTTCAGGAGAAAGATCCTTGAGAGATTTTGGCTTCCCTTCTTTCATGGGAATTGTAAAACCATTTTCTACAGCATCCCATTCGAATGCATCACGCTGGAGAAAGATCTTCATACGAAACTTCCAATCATTGTAGTTTTCAGCACCATGAAGCAGTGGTGGATAATTGTTTGAATACCTATCTGGTTGAGCCATGGATCGCTAGCAAAATAAACACTAAAAAGAGAATTAAATGCACCTGCTCTGATACCAAATGAAATTCGTAGGCTCAACAGAATTAGTTAAAGTGCAACTGTTCACAAATGAGACAGTCTCTTTTGTCTTAGCAAATGAGACAGGCTGAAACTGAATGAAACAGATACTATATATTCAGCAGAATGTAAGTTGCAGAAATATAAACATGCAATGCTGGAAATATGTTAATGCAAGAACACCAAATCTTTTCACTTGGTTCGGCCCCTATACCTAATCTATGGCCTACATCCAAGTCCCCATGCCAACTAGCATAGAGAATGTATTATATCCACTTAAATAAAGTACTTACAAACTTTTCTTGATTACAATCTTGGCCCTGAATGAAAGAACCCTTTCCCTAGCACACAGCTACCTAGCACACAGCTACTTGGCCTTAATCTTGTAATCAATATTCCCACAACCCGGGACAAGTGATACAATACACCTTTCTTTCAAATACAAAGATAATAATGTGAAAGATTACAACTCGACTATAAACTCTTAATTAACTGGATAATCAATGAATGTAATTAAGAGGATGTTTTTCTCAGAAAGATATAAGATGGAAAGTGCAGAGAGTTGTGTATTTCTGAAAAACATCAAGTCGGTTTATATAGAAAACATGTAACGGATATAATGTATTTCAAACTCTTTTAAAGATAATAAAAGATAAGATTAGGTTTGAAATATTTAAATGTGTAAAACAAGTAATCCGTTAGTATGTTTCTTGAAAGAGATAAACCTGAGAGAGATAAAGAATTTGAAATATGTTAGGTTTATCTAAGATAGAGTTTGTTTTGAAAAGATAAAGTCAAAAGTTATCCAGTTAACTAAGTTAACATTAAACAAAACTCTAATACTTATCTAACTAACTAACAATCTGATTTGCTGTAGACTTCTTCAATGCATCATCCGAAATCACGGATTAACAATTAATTCAACATTCAATTCCAGGCTTCTGTTTAGGCCAAGGAAACGTCTGTTTTACTAGAAAATTTTCAGTATCGCATAGTTGTTGTCATGTTGACCAAAAAAATAAATGCTAATTGATCTTGTACTCAGAATGTACTTTTATCCTTCTCTTAATATTAGCTATCTTGAATCTAGATAATAGAGTTTATTTGTCCCGCCACCAATGTTTATTTACAACCTAGTTCTGTATTGAGGTTCTGATATCTAAAAACAATGATAGAATTAGGGAGGTATCTAATGAAATGCAGTGAATAAAAATACTAGTGATGTTTGTGTATCAGACTTGGTTGGCGAATGGGGAGCAGGACCTCATTTTTCTTTCACAAACTTTTGATCCCTTTGACGTTGAGAGGATTCTTGCAATTTCAGTTTGGTCACCTGATAATAAGGATGTGCTAAGAGGCAAGTGCAGGAAGCAAGGGGTTAACCTAGGCTGAAATCCCGGCTAAACTGAAACTTCTAGTAATTTTATTTTAAGACCCTCCTAACCTCGAAGATTGGCAATAATTCAGTTTAGTACCAATTGTTTTGGGAATCTAGTTCCGCCACTGCTTTGAAATATAAAGATGTAACAGTCTACTAAAATGAAAGAGGTGCACTTGCTGAAAAATATTCTGGGGACTTGATATTGCCCAGAAAGTCAAGCATTTTGGTTGAAATATAGCGACAAATTGTGTACTTCCAGAGTTGATCTTGTTAATGTTGAGTGATTAAAGATACTACTGGCCAGGGTGCAAGTCTCTTCCTTCTCAATTATAAAAAGAACTGTATAGATGAAAGTTGGATCCAATTAATTTGTTTACAAATCTTTATGCCATTTTGTTATAAAATTGTATTTGTGTCCAAAATTAATAAAACCCAACAGAACACTCGTTTTGGCAAAATAAAAATTAATTTTGAATTTTTATAATTCATGTAAAATGGTAAATATAATAGGTATTAATATCTTTTAATAAAAATATAATAAAAACATTTCCCTGTCCTGTCTGTATCCCTCTGTATCATCCCTAAAAATCTCTATCAAAGCCACATCGAATCGTCTCAAATAACTCCTCACACTTTTTTTCTCCTAATCCCCTTTGCATACATGGCAAAATCACTCCTCTTCGCAACAAAACTTCATCAAATTTCAAGATTCATCACTTCTAATCACCACCACCGTCCCAAACTCACCCACCACTTTTCCACAACCCGACCCGAACCCACCAAACCCAAATCCTTTAAAATCGAACCCGACAAACAAAAATTAAAAATAGACAATAATAATAATACTAATAATAATATCAATAATAAAAATAATTATAATACCTCGCCGGAGATTCAAGAACGGTATCCGTTAGCGGCGGTGGTCAACGACTGCGTGAGACGGTGGTTCTTAGACACGTTGAAGGAGGCTAAAGCGGGTGATACGACAATGCAAGTGTTGGTTGGGCAGATGTATAATAGTGGATATGGGGTTACCATGAATGCACACAAGGTGTTTGATGCAAGTTCTCAATAGTTTTTTGTTTGTTTTTAGGAAATTTTAATTTTTTCTGGGGTTTTTGGGGGTAATGGGTTGAATGGGGTGGTTTAGTTTGATGCAAAGAATGTGTTTTAATTTGGGTTTTGTTGTGTGGGTTATGTAGGGGAATGCGTGGATTGAGAAGGCTTCAAGAAGTAGGTCTTCTGCTCGGAAAGTTGGTCATAAGCGTCCAGGTGATGGTTGCTTTCTTTTTTGGGGATTTATATTTTACTTGCTGAATTTGTTGCTATGCCAAGTTTTTTATGTGTTCCGTTGATGCTTTAGGTTATAATGCCAGTGACTCAGATTCCGATAACGTCAATGTTGAAGCTGAAGCGTGATGAAGTTACAATGACAAAGTAAGTGATAACTGTGTAATGTTTAGTGTTTTTACGGTTAAGTTTTATAACCCATGGTAGTTTATTTGTTTGACACTGTATGAACCTGTAAATGACGGTATCTTGCCTTATGATGTTTGTTAAATTTATGCAAGAGCATATGTATAATCGCCAAGTTTGCACACAATCTGACTTGTAGAAACATTTTGTTGCATGCTTTTTTTATTTAATTTTTCCTGGAATCATGTATTAATATATGATTCCTACTATGTAAATTTAACTGCACGTCTAAAATGTCAGTTCCTGGAGAGCTTGCTTAAGAAACTAGGTGATTTCATTGTAATGTCTCATACCCAGAAACTAGGTGATTTCATTGTAATGTCTCATACCCTCATACTTGTAGATACTTTTTCCTGACTAATGTAATTATTTTCAAACAGGACTTGAGATATACACAACTTCCTATAGCTTTGCATGTATTAGGATATGTATTTCAAGATCGATGAGATCATTTGAGGTGTGTAGCTGTCATGAGCTCCCAATTTAATGCATTCTCTGGTGCTTATTATTATCAGTCATCATCTGGATCACATAGATATAGATTAAAGCCTAATATTAGAAGGATGCTGTTGTTAGAAGTCAGATATAAAATTGCAAAAGATTGGATTATGTAAACACTATTTTAGAAGTTGCTTTACATTTTCCCTTGCTAGCCTGCAATTAAGTTTACTTTCTTATGAACAATTTTACTCGTGTGTAAAACTTTGACCTTGTTTTTTTAGTATCATCTGATTCTAGAAGAAGTCCTAGTACCCACTATCTAGATGAAATGTGTGTCTAATGCCTATATACATACCTGTATATATTTTTCTTCCTGGTTTGGTTTTATGAGATCAACTTCCTAACTTTGAGGTCATTTCTTTGTGCATTGGACCCTGTAGTTATTATTATTATTTTTTTAGCATTTAAGCGACAGGCTCTGGCTCGGCATAATCATAAATTCTCCTCCCGTGGGATTCAAACCTGTAACCAAGAGGATAGTTTTTCCCTCTTTAACCAACTGAGCCAACCCTTGCAGGACCCCTGTAGTTATTAAATCAATGTGTCTGTGACTTGTACAGTTCAAATTCTTTGGCCCCGACTTTGCTTTTGCGAATGATTTGCATTTCAGCTTGATAAGCAATCTAGCAAAATATTTTACAAGTACAAAGTTAAATAATTCAGGTGCAATATCAGTTGTACTATATTTACAAAGTCATTCAGTGTTTGGAAGCAGAACTTTTTGTGTTTATGTGAGCTTTTGAATTCTTTGGATTAAATTTACGATACTATTCATTTTGCATTTTTTTTTGTAAAAATATTTTGCTGCTGATTACTTGTTGCTGTCGTGGTTTTAATGATATCAATTCTCCTATGCAGTGTCTTTTGGCAATCGCTCATTCTAACAAGTCTTCTACCTCTTCCGGTGCTTGGCGTGATCTTGTTCCTTTAATCTTTATTCTTGATGTTAACACTATGTGCACTTAGATTAGTTTGCTGAGTAGTTTTTTCGCCTAGACTAAAATCTCGAATGATAATCAGCTAAAGTGTTTTTCTAAAGGTCTTTTTATTTTAGTTGATCATTTTCTGGTGCTGTGTTTCTGTAAATGTAATAACTTATCTGCACAGGGAAAAAGTTTTACCATTCTTAATTTTTATAAAAGTTTATCCCTTTTATCCGTGCCACGAACTTGGTACAAGAACAGAGTGGTTTTGAAAGTTCCAAGTCCTTTTATTTTTAAATTTGTTATCAACATGAACTGGCATACTATTTAACAATCGTTGCCTAATTATCTCTGTTCTTAACAAGTTCACATACAGCTAAACAACAAATAAAAATATTTCCGAATAAATACAAGCAGTCTCTAGCAGCGTCAGTGTTGTTAAGGTTGAGTCCTGGTTTATCTGCGATGTTCTTAACTCTTTTTTTTAGACACAAATGTTTGTAATGGTGCTGTCATCATGATAAAGTGCCCTGTTTATGGTCTAGATATTATACTCAATTGTTGAAAAATAAGATAAATCCCTGCAGTTCCTATTATGATCTAGCTAATTGCCTTCACGTTTGTTCTTTCTCCATTCCCATGGCTTTTCAGGATTCGATGATGCCCACAAGCCAATCCGCTTTGCCCGAGCTTCCTTCTCCCACTGTTAAACCAAGTCGCCAATTAGAAACATGATAGTTTAAGGACTGAACTGCTCAAAATGATCATGTGTTGGGTACCTTACCTTTTCCAGTTCAGGACGTCTGTCATATGCTGTATAATGCCATGCAAGACCCTTCTTGAGCATTGATTCCTGTAAAGAACATCCTTTAGCAACCTACATGTGTTTTATAATCACCAAACAAAGGTTGAAGGTTTTCGTTTGGAGTACCTGTACAAAAATGCCATTGCAATAGATGTCTCCTACACATCGTCCATACCGATCCTCTGTAAAAACAAGCACTTTCAGGCACTTTCCTGCTACAATCTTAACCATCTCATCCTTGGCCTCTTGCCCGTATGGCATTTTGCTTTCTGGCGCATCTATTCCCCTGCAAGTGTACTTTTAGAGTGTAAACAGACATCCACTACAACATTACACTAATTTTGTGTTGCTGTTATGTAATTGGTCATACCTGAGTCTAATCCGATATTTTTTAGCTAGAACCTCCTCGTTATTAATGTTCAACATCCTATTGTTCAAGAAAAGGGGGGGAAATCAAATGTAAAGATGAACAAGAAGAATTGAAAATTTTAGTATGACATAAAACGTGTTAAGAACCTGTAACCCATGTCAGTAATTTTCTTGTGGAGTGCATCGGCCTCTGGATAGTTCCTTTTGGCGCGAGCTTTTGATCGTTGTACTGCAGCAACTTGAACTTCTCTTGGAACACAAGATGATTCTCTTGGATCCATGGTACTGACATACACAGTCACTGTATCGCCGTCTGCAACAGCTTTTACATCGACCTAATCATGTCAACCATATTGCATCAAGTTAATATATATACTTAAAATCAAGAGCTCTATAAAAGACATTGTATTTCAAAATAAATGGTTCTTACCGGGAGGGTATGCAATTCAAATTTAAGTCCTTCTGGACGAGACTGTGGCACTTGGGAAGAAAGCTCAACTAGTGAATGAGGCAGAGGGAGACCATAGAAGGCCAAGAAACCCTATTTTTCATCCAAATCATCAGAACAAAATGAGATGCAGATATGCAATATGCATTTTCTTTAGTTTAACATTATATGCAATCATATACAAAGAGAAAATCAAGTACCTCAACATCAGCCTTTTGGTGCCTCTTTAGAGTCTGAATAATAAGCCTGGAAGCTTCTTCAGGCGATTTTGGTGGAGGTTTTGCTTCTCTCCATGTCTCCGAAATTTTCCTATACCTTCATTTTAGATTGAAACAGAATTTCCAAATTAGGGTTAATTTCCATTTGTTACATTGACCTCTTATACAATTTTCGAAGATCAAATATATGCAGACACTACTACAAGATATGCTGTTTCAGTGAGCAAGGTTGAGATTTTTCTAGTGGAAAGCTGTGAATTTTTCATTACAAGTTAAAAAAGTTAAACCCCGTATAACCTATTTAAACTTGCATCCCAAGTAGTGCAGGAGTAAAAGATTTTACAAAGAAAAGGTACCAGTTAGCCTGAGCTTTCTTGGATGAGACTACATGCTTGCTTAGCCCATCAGGAACCTTCAGATCCAAAAGAATTTACAGAATTCAATCAAACAACAATAACCAAAAGCAACACAATTCAAGTTCAGCTCGAAAAAGCATTACTCACATAACCAATTTACCATCAATACATAAAACTGAACAAATTTTTTTTCTGAAATCTCGAATTGAGCTGGAAAAAATCCGAAAAGTTAGAACACGAGTGTGAGCATACCTGAGAGGTGATTTCAAATTGATAGAGATCGTGACCAAGAGCGGAAACACCAGCAGACACGCCATGATGGCCCGGAAAATGATCATCTGCAGCACTTGGCTTGCAGCAATGATATAACAATCTGAGAGCATTCCCCATTTTTATGTTCTCTGCTTTTGCAAGCTTTGATTAATCAGTTTGTTTATTGTGTTTACTTAAATTGATTGTTTTGTCCTTTTTATTGACTTTTTTAAGCTTTACTTTGTTTGAAGACAGAAAATTTAGACAATGTTTAATTGTGGGAAGAAAGAATATCTAAGGTGAGGTAATGACAGATATTGAACAAGTGTTGAAATCCATGTGGCGTGATCTTATTGGTGGACAGGACACGAAATTTAGGAAGGATCTTTGTGTGTTCTGTTTTTACTGCGGTTAACTTATCCCGATGAAGATCTATCTGATCTGGCTTCTTGTGGGGTCAACGTTTGTCGGCAATTGGGCCCACGTTGTTTGTAGTTGTGGGTCAGCTTCCCCGGCGCGTGTGTCGCCGTTACGGCTGGTCTAGTACATGAGTTATTTTGTTTAAGCCGGCGTGCAGGTGCTGGAGATTGGGCAGGTGTTTTGATCATAAAGTTTTGGCGATTATTTATATCATTATACGTCTGAATCCGAAGATTATTTATATATTTCTAAAATACTAAATTTCGATTAGGAAATGGTTATTAGCTGTTGGATTGACCGGGTTCAAAGTGTTTTCTCAACGTGACCCAATCTCTTAAACAAAAATATTTAGAATCTTATTCGATAATATTTTATCATAATTAATTTGAGATTAAAATGTTAGCAAAAGTATTCAAGAAAATAATTAATATACTTCTAATGTTGAATTAAGATCAACTAAAACATTAATAAAGGATTGAGTCGAATTCTTCTTTGCTTAAGATAATGACCACAAATAATCATAAACTTTCGGGAAGGATAGAATAATCATCGATTAATTCATGCATGTATAAGTATAAACTAATTCAGGTTATGAAATTTCTAATTTTTTATTAAATCAATTTTTTTGATGTTACCTGATAATCGAATAATCATAATAATTTTAAAACTAATACTTGCAATGAATCCCGATTTTTAAAAATGAATGAATTAATTAGATAAAAGGCATACGTGATTCTACTCATAATTTCAATATTTCATGATAACTCAACAGATCGCACGACCCTCGTGTTGACGATTCATCATTCAAATTTTTATCCTATCAAATTTCCATGGCATGATCGTGGTCTACTATGGTGATGACGGGTGAGAGAAAATTATAGCCTAAGAAACGACTATCATATCTAAGGGAAACAATATTTTATAAACGTATGATCATTACGCTTGAACCAAGTTATTCTATTTCATCTCGTAAATTGAAATAATTTCCTATTTTTCTTTAGAATAGATATTTTTAAATTCTTTTATTAAATCTCTTTTATAAGAAAGAATATGATTGTAATTATTTTTTTAAAACTATTTTGTAATTTGTCCAAAATTGTACAGACACATGGTATAGGTGTAGTCTTTTGTGGTTCCTCATATTCAGTCCCAATGTGACATGCTCCATCCAATCAAATTAGTACTCCTTTCCGCATTCACCGTCAGCTTGTCAAGATGCATTCTCATTTTGTTACCGCCATGCACAACAATTTTAATCCCTCCTCCATTTTTGATATTTTTTTCTCAATGTTATACTTATTTCTTCTGCATAACTTAGGCGGCTGAGCCCCTGTATTGATGTTGCTGCATTTTGACAGCCTCAAACAATAGGCTTCACCATCAGATTTCGAATATTTACAGATACAAATATACAAACCAATGGATCTTATTCCATTGTTTCCAAAAGAATTCGATGAGAATTGCCAGTCGAAAATACACGTGCATTCACCGGGATTGTTGGGTTCAAGTGTGGGATTAGATAAGAACTTTCTGGGGTATGCATTGACGCGTCTTCTTCTGCAGTTAGGCCTCATTTCATTTGTCACACAATCGCTTCATTTACTTCTCAGGCGCTTCAATGTCCCTCGAATTACTTCCGAAATTCTGGTAATGATTTGTAATACAAAATTGTTTGCATTAGTCTGCATCTTATTGGTGATTTTGAACCTCTTTGGTTGAACAAATGCGTGCAGGCTGGTATTTTGTTAGGAAAAACTGTTCTGAGAAGAATCATCGGTGACATCCAGGAGAAAATGTTTCCAGCTAATGATATCATTCTAGAAACATTTGCGAAACTGGGCTTTATAATGTTTATGTTCCTTGTTGGAGTGAAGATGGATCCAGGCTTAATGCGGAAAGCTGGAAGAAAGGGGTGGACCATAGGCCTTGTCTCATCAGTCTTCCCGATAATGGCAGCAACTTATATGTCTAATCAATTCGATGTTCTGTTACCACTTTATCGAAGACCAACTACCAAAACCATAGCTGGAATACTAACTAATACACCTTTTCCTGTTATTGTTGCCCTACTCGTAGACGTAAAGATCATGAATTCTGAGCTTGGGCGCCTTTCTCTGGCATCCGCGTTAATAAGTGATCTGACTAGCACATTTTTTACTGTAATCTCAACCAATTTACGAATTGCATTTGGAGTTAATCCTATGATAGCTGTACAATCCACTTCACTTGATGTGATGTTAGTTTGTGTTATTATGATCACACGACGCTTGTTCTTGTTGATTATCAAGTCAACACCGGAAGGGAAGCCAGTCAAGAGAATCTACATATCTATCATTTGTGCTTGGGTTTTTGCATCAGCCATAATTAGTGACAATTTGGGGCTCCCGTACCAATTTGCTCCATTCCTTATCGGCTTGACAGTGCCTGACGGACCGCCTTTAGGAGCAACTATTACTGATAGACTAGAAACATTTGTCTTGGGTGTGTTAGCTCCACTAATGCTGACCTATTCTGCTATCCATATTGATGTATACATTGTTTACGATGTCAATTACCTAGGATTTTTATGGGTTGTAATCATCATCCTTGTTGTAGCGAAATTTCTCTGTGTCTTTCTTGTGGCATTAGTGAAATGTGTTCCTTTCAAAGAGGCAGTAACTCTTGCCTTCATCATGGGTGCTCAAGGCGTGGTCCAAGCTGCATTTTACGACCTGAATTTCAAAAATCAGGTAATTGCTAAAAATTTTGAACAGTTTTTCATAGTTCTGGTTTTTAACTATTTTGTTAGAGGTTGGAGTTTACTTTATTTCGTGAATGTCTATTGACGACACAGTAGCCATATAGATATTTACCTGTTTAAATTGATAAATGCAAATGTTCTATGATAAATAAGGAGATTGTAAGTTGTCATGTTAGTTTTGTTGAAGGAAAAAACTAATCAGTGTACCTTATTGTGGAGCAGACAATTGATGATGTAGCATTTTCAGCAGTAATTTTATCAATCTTTGTCGTGGCTACATTTACTCATATCAGCGTTCAGTTCCTCAATGATTATACAAAAATTTACACTGGTTACCAGAAAAGAAGCATTCAACACACAGGACTTAATTCTGAACTCCGAGTATTGACTTGTATCCATCGACAAGACGATGCCTTGGCTGCCATAAAGTTATTAGAAGCTTCTAATCCTTCAGGGGAGAACCCCCTTTCTGTATATGCCCTTCATCTTGTAGAGCTTGTGGGACGAGCCACACCACTTTTCATTAACCATAGCTTAGGTCAAAAGAGTCAATCAGGTTGCTCTCGCTCTCGACAATTGATCGATCTTTTAGAAAGCTTTCAACATCAACATGCAGGATGCGCCTCAGTTCAAGTTTTTACTGCCATGTCGATGCCAGTGTTCATGTATCAAGATATCTGTTCACTTGCCTTCGACAAATTAGCAGCACTTATCGTGCTACCTTTTCATCGTAAATGGAATCAGCATGGAAAAGTTGTGTACGACAGTAACGTTTTGAGGACAATGAACCAGAGAGTTGTTGAAATGTCCCCTTGCTCTGTAGGAATCTATGTGGATCGTCGTAAGATTCGTCATAAAACAGATGGTGATCATGATGTACCAGATCAGAACAAGCAATATCAAGTTGCAATAATTTACTTGGGAGGTGGCGATGATCGTGAGGCTTTAGCTTATGGGAAACGTATGATGTGCTCAACGTCACTAAACCTAACAATCCTTCGGCTTATTCCTACAGATGAGTCAAATGACACTCAATGGGACAAAGTTCTTGATGCTGAATCTTTGAAAGAGATGAGGTTCCTGAGCACACACCGGAATAATGTATCATATCAGGAGGAGAAAGTGAAGGATGGGCCTGAAACAACTGCGATCATAAAAGCAATGTTGGATTTTTTTGACCTGATCTTGGTAGGGCGACGCCATAAAGAGGATTCACAGGTATTGTCAGGTTTATGGGAATGGACTGACTTGACAGAGCTTGGTCCAATAGGCGACTTTCTTGCTTCTGCTGATATCAATAAACCAGTTTCCGTCTTGGTGATTCAACAACAATGATGAAGTTTAAGTGAGGAGATCTTCTCCTACATTACTAATGGTAATCTCTGTACAAAATGCCAAACAGAACACAATTTTAGAAAGTAGGTAAAGTCATATCCCTGTATAGTTTGCCCTTGGGTTTTTCCTCGAAATATCATGTTATCCAGCTTGATGTTTAGCTATTGTTTTACAAAGTTATTCAAGAACAGGCTCAAGAAAATCAGCAGAACACCCACATAATGATCCAGGTTTAGGATTAAAAATGATCCAGATACAATGTTCAAAACTCCAACTTTTGGGTCTCTAAACCTTGGATGTTAATCAGTTTATATTGAACTTTGAATTTCGACAAGATCTTTGACTACATTGTCATCTGTCCCCATGTTCTTAGTTGGAGAGGGAACTGTGCGCGATTCTCCCGTGAATCGCCTAAGGGAGAATAGAATGGTAAACACATACGAAGAAGGGAACTGAATATATCAATTGGCATGATAGCTGTGATGTGTGTGGATAAGTAGAATGAAGGCGCTATATTACCGTTTTACAGGTTGCCCATTCTTAAAACTGTCATTCACACATGGTCCCCTGTTTCTAGTCTAGTCATTACACTTCTACTCATTAACATAGAAATTATTAACACCAAGCTAATTCATTCTCCCCTGAATATACTCTATTCCTTGCTGATTTTCATATTCAAATGTTTGCAGCACTTGAGGATAAGTTATAGGACTTATTCTCATTTGAATATACTCAACCCCTTGCTGATTTTTAACTTCATGCGCTTGTAACGGTCCAGAACGCGAACTTGACCTTGTTCTAGCTTGAATCTGTTCTTTCTCTTGCTGATTAACAATCTGATGTGCTTGTAGCATTTGAGAAGATGTAGATTTTACTCCCGGTTGAATATGCTATACCCTTGTTGACATTGATATGCTCGGGCTTCCACTGCATTAAAAGACGCAGTTAGTCTGTTTCATAGTACTTGTCTACCAAAATCTGATACATATTTGTAAATTTCCATCATCACTAATTCAACACAACAAAGATAAAAACATCTTTTTCATTGAACACAAGATGTACCAAAACAGAGCACATGTTGTGTAGGCTATTTGTTGCTCAACAACAACAATATCCTGGGAAATCAAAACTTTTTGTGAAATAACAACAAAAGAGGATAGGTTGCATTTTGGCTTGCTTTTTCGAATATAAGGATGCAAAATGTTTTGTTTGAAATTTGTATAAAACTCATTGGTTGCGAAGATTGGGTGCAAATTAAATTCAACTCAAATGTTCAATCAGGCCTGCAGAATCATTGTAAGGAGAGAAGCATCTTGAAGATGGTTAATCACTATCAATAGCCCTCTAATTTTCCAAATTATGAATGACAAGAATCAACTGCTACATCAATAACAACAACATTTTGTAACTTAGACTATCACAAACCCCTCTGTATTCCCCAAAATTATCATCATAACTTTGTGCGTTGAAGTTCAAGTAAAAAAACTCATGATGAGTGAGGTCCATTACTGAATTACAAGAATGAATACAAGGGAATTGCCACTGAGTGTCCTGGTGGCAGTTCGGGATGCATAGTAGTATCTGATCTTGTTGGTTCTCAAATGTGCTCTATTCCTTGTCGATCTTCATATATGTGCCCTGATTCCATTTCAGAGAACATAGTAACATCTGATTTTGGTGTTTCTCGAATATACTCCATTTCCTGCCGATCTTCAAACCCGTGCCTTTGCTGCAGTTCAGGATACATAGCATCTGATTTAGTTTTTTCTTGAATGTACTCCATCCCTTGCTGATCTCCATATTGGTGCACTTGCTGCATTTCATTATGTGATCTTGTTGTTTCTCGAATATACTCCATCCCTTGCTGACCTTCATATCCCTGCTTTTGGTGAAGTTCAGGATTCATATTACCTGATATTGATCTGGTTGTTCCTCGAATATACTCAATTCCTTGCTGACCTTCATATCCATGTTTTTGCTGAATTTCAGGATACATGTTAAGAGATCTTGATCTTGTTGTTCCTCGAATATACTCAATCCCCTGGCGATCTTCATATCTTGGCAAACCCTGCAATTTGATGATTTTATTCAAACATTTCATAACAAGATTCTAACAAACTTTAACGATATGTAATTTATGAACATCTTGCTACTTTTAAGTATATACATTAATACATAAATGTGACAATATAATTAATTTTATCGTCTAATGTCAGCGTGATTGGGATTGTATGAGGAACTGAATCCGTTGCAAGACAGTATCCATAAGTCATCCCGTCACTAAACTTAGAAAGTTTTTGAAACATTACAAATTTAACACAACCCAAATTAATCCTAGGTGGAACGTCAAATATGACCAACAAAATGAACAGCCATAAAACCAGTTAAGACCACTAGAATAGCTAAACTTGAATCTTCAAAATGTATCTTCTCTTTGGATGCCATTTTATACATGTTTGAAGAATTAATGTGGACTATGTGAGATATTGCAGGAGTGTATATATAGCCCAAGGTGGTGACTGAAGATGTGGGGTTTGTTTGACCCATAAAAACGGGATGTATCAGAGCAGCACGTGGCTAGTAGGTTTGTTACGGAAGAATTATCAATTTTATTACAGTTTTCCCATCTTCGCGTTCTTTTTTTCTCCTCAGATCTCGTGACTGAGTAAAGAAGTATTTTCTCTTCCTGTACTGCTTGAGCTAAAATAAGGTTGAAGATCCTTGCCAACCAGGCGTGTTCAAGTTACTAGGGGTAATTTGTTTTCATCTTAACGGATTCATTTTAAGCGTTAAGCAAAGTGCTACATGGAGCGTTATAACACCAAACTCTCCTTGGGCAGAGGCGGATTAGGGGGTCCAGAGGGGTCCTTGCCCCCGAGATTTGAATAAATTGGGAGTAGTTTGTATTATAAGCATGAATATGTTGTGGATTGGCTATTTAGTTGGTTTTTTATACCGGCTACTTTATAATACAATTTTTTTCAGTTTTCTATTTACTAATATGTAAAATTGTATTCACGTAATTAGAGCTAAAAATTCTATTATATTCTTTCTTTTTTACTTTTTTATGCAATTTAATTATAATAATTGATTATTTTTAATTTTTTTTATCTTCAAATTTATAACAAAAATTATGTAAAAAACAAAAATCCTGGACCCCCCTAAATTTTTTTCATGCTTCCGCCACTGCGCATGGGGTGTTTTAATCAACTATTACGATGCACTTGGTAATATTATAGCGTAACTGATGTTTTTTCGTATTTACATTTTTTGAAATAAAATTTGCATTATTTTAACTAGCATGAAGTGGTTTGTTGGTATTTAAATTGGAGACCTAGATATATCTCACAACCCTAAAGAGGGAAGGCGCATACATATTCGTATCAATTAATATGGTTATTTTTCGCATGTAGTAAGCAGTAGACAAAAACGAATTCATTTTTATGAAATCATCCCTATAACCTCATACTAATTAAACATCATAATCTAAGAAAACATTATTTTATAATGCTATCATACACAATAAGATTTAAATCAGAATTTTTACCTCTTACAATAGCTTTCTGGTCACCGGAAGTCTCAACTCACCCTTGCCCTATTATCCTTAACGCTCTCCAAGCTCCTTTGGATATTCTTGGCTGGATGCAGGAGTCCTCAGACGGTCTCTTCCATTCTGCTATTCTTCAAGGTATTATTTCGCTGAATCAATCCTCTTTGTATATAATGCATATAAAATAATCTTTTCTATTATTATGATATATTCTTAGTAGAGATTATAGAGAGTGAAGAAGTTTAGCCAGACATATTCAAATAGGGAATTGAACTTCAAAAATTTTCAGATATCTCTTACATTTCATTCATGGACTTATTTATAGTAGTCCTTCTATATGGTTACAGATTACCGGGATAACCGGTTTCTTTTACATAATTACTAATAATTCTCTTTTGCAGGTTTTTTCCAGGAATCTTTTATATTCTTTGTCTGCCATTTCTTCTTTTGTCGTCTCTTTATTTTTTCTTCATCTTTATCTTCTGTGTCTGCCATGATATCTTGCAGGATTTGTCATCTTTTCCAGGGAATCTGCTTTTTCTTTTCTTCTTTCTCCATTTTTGTCGTTTTGCCTTGATATTTTATTGTTGAAGGGAATCTTCTATCTCCTGGTAATATGATTTTTTGGTTTTCACCATTCAATTTACAGTGTTTTGGTGTATCACACCATTTTTGTATCATGCAAAGGGATCAGAATTCCCTTTATCATCATCTTTTAGACTGATAATAGGTCTCTTTCTAGGACCTGTTATTCTTTGATAATATTCAGTAGTATGTTTTGCATGATTATATTTCAGGTTTTCTATTTTATCAAGCATTATCTCTAATGCCATAGTACCTGAATTTTGTATAATATTATCATAATATAAGGTTATTATACCTTCGGTGAAACCTCCACCATGGCTTTCAGAAATGATTATAGCTTTCCGAGCTCGTAATATATCTTGTATTTTGGACCTGAGGGTAGCTAGTCCAATGGCTCGTTTTTCACATAACCATTCCTGGAATTTGTTAATATCACAGGGATTTGACAATTTCAAGCTTTTGGTTTCTCCCACAATATGTGCCATATTCCTTCCTAATTTAAATAGTTGACATATTATTATGGGTTTTCCAACTAGATCAGTTGATGCATCAAAAACTTGTATTCCGTATGAGCCTGCTCCCATTTCCCGTACCATAGCTTCCACGGATTTGACAATTATACTTGGTAGCTTTGATATACAATACATGGTTTCATTTGTTAAGATCTTATCAACAAAACCATGTATAAACAGGTTATAGACTATGTCAGGTTTTGCATTTTCACAACAAATATATCTGGGATATTTTGTAGATTTTGTCAGTCTGCAAATATCAGGGTTAGATTTATAGCCATAATATTTCATCATTTGCTCATATGTTGTCACTATCTCAGGTGAGTGTTTCAGCCTATCACTCATTGATAAATTTGACAGGGTAGTTGATATGTTGGTTGAAGGTGATGGCATGGTTGCAAGCTTTGATGAAAATGTTATAGGTTTTATTATAGGGATTGCAACTGAAGCTTGTAGAGTTGTTTTATCTTTTATAGCTTCCATAATTTGTTTCAGAAAATGTTGGTTCTCCTGAACCAGGGTTTCTATCTCCTTTTGGAGTTTGGTGATTTTCTCATTATTGGTTGATATATAAGAAGTGACATCAGTGATATATTTCTCAAAATTTTCCATCTTTTGTTATTCTGCTAAGAACAACAAACAATTAAATTTTCCCTTTACAAAAACAAAATGCATGACATTCAATGGCATTTAATTTTCTAATAATTGATATTAATAATTCATCAATATACCTTCTATTAGGAGTGAAATAATAACCAATGTATTTTTCTATTTCTAGAAATCCTTTATATGCTTCTTCTAGTTTTTCTGTATTATTTTCATCTAATCCTTCGAGAGCAAAACTTTTTATGAATTCTACAGCTTCTGAAGTAGTAGTCCATATTATTAAAGATCCCGATATTATTTTCCATGAGCTTGTCTTCTTGTATATTCTATTTTCATTAT
The DNA here is from genome assembly GCF_009905375.1 of Apium graveolens. Lineage (NCBI taxonomy): Eukaryota > Viridiplantae > Streptophyta > Magnoliopsida > Apiales > Apiaceae > Apium > Apium graveolens. The sequence continues at coordinate 176,871,102 of NC_133656.1, read as the reverse complement.
TTATTTTCTCTGCTAAGATAGTCAGCTAACACATTTTTTGTTCCTGATATATTTTTTATTACAAAATCATAACAACAGAAAAAAGATTGCCATTTTCTTCTTTTATTTAATTCTGGTAATAATTCTATTTTATTAGTAATAAAGGCTTTTACTTGAGTATTATATGTTCTTACTACAAATTTAACAGGTAATAAATGATAATGAAACTTCTTAATCCCATATTTTACAGCTAATAGTTCTTTTTCATTTATGTGGTAGTTTGATTCATTAGGTTTCCAAGTTCCTCCTGCATATCCACATATATGTGGCTTTTCTTTATCTATGTCATCCTTCTCATATGCTATTAGGACTGCTCCCCATCCTATATCGCTAGCATCAGTATATAATTCTAAATGATCTGTTTCTATGGGTATTCTATGTTTTGGTAAATCTTTCGCCTTTTCCTTAAGAATTTTTATACAGTTTTCATGTTCTTTTCTCCATTATGAATTATAATGTATTTATATATTTTACTTTCTTTTCTTTCAGTTTAGGACATTTATTAGCATAATATCCTTTTTTCATTGCAATTCCAACATTTACATTCACTTATATCTTTCTTTTTAAAAGGTTTTCTTCTAAACTTTCTCTTATTTTTATATCTTCTCCTATTTTCTGGTGTATTTCTAAATTTCCTAAATCTTTTTCTCTTATATCTGTTGTATTTATAAGGATAATTATTTCTATTTTGTTTGCTTCTGTACTTATCATATAATTTTTTCTTATTATACCTCTTCTTATAGTTCCTATAGGGTTTTTATCTTCACATCCAAATACTAGTCTTCTTTCAGTGAATCCACATATTTCTCTTAGTCCTAGTTTTTTATCCTTTTTAACCTTCTGTTGTACCCTATATTCTTCACATTTTCTCATTAGATATCCTCTTAGTACTCTTATTCTTTCACCCAGAGTGTTCTCACGAGGTTCTAACTTATTATATTCCTTAGTTATCTCAGTATTATAAGGTTCTGGTAAATGATCATAATATAATTGTTGATATATATGTCCTTTTTCGGGTAAGAATCTAGCTTCATAAAAGAATTTAGTAAAACTTATAGTATATTCTGGTAACTTGTTAATTTTACAGCATTTCATATTATTTAGATTCATTATTATTTCTATTTTTCTTTCTATTAGAACTTGGTCTCTAGCTACTATCCAAGGTTCTCCTAAGAATTCTCTTTTTAATATCATATCAAATATTTGTAACATTGATTTCCAATCCGTTGCATACCTTAGTACTTCAGTTTTTAACTGATATTCTATGGATTCTATCCAATATGCTACCTTTCCAATTAACGTTTTTGAGATCAAGTTATAAGTATATTCTAACTCATCTGTATGAGTGGAGTTCATTAATGCTATGTACATTCCTAAATTCCAATCAGTTATTCTCCTACTAATTTCTTATTCTTCATATACATTATCTAAGTCTAAAAAGTATTCATTTAAGTTTACGCCTTGTGACATTGATCCTATGAATTCTTTAAATTCATTATGTTGTCCTATTGGTATGTGTTTTGGTATCGTGTTCCTATATCTTGTTATAACTTCCATATTATGGTCGGTTACTTCTTCTTCTGGGTAGTTATCCATCTCCTCATTTTTTATTCCTTTAGTTTCTATATCAGTATAATTATCTTTATCTTCTTGGTCACTATTAGATTCTTGTTTTATTACTGCATTTACATTTTTCATTCTTTCTAAAACTTCTATTATATTTTTATTTTCTATTTCTATTTCAGAATTTTCCTCATAACTACTGTTATATTCTTCTATTATATTCACAGTTTTTCCTAAATTATCTTGTTCCGATTCACTAGTACTTGTATTATTATTTGTAGACACAGTACTAGAAACTTCACTTGTATCCTTTTTTTTTCTTTTAACTTATTTAATTGCTTTTTCAATATTTCTATTTCTTTTTTATTTTCTTCTGCTTTTTCATTTAATTCCTTTTTTGTTTGTCTTAAATCTCTTTTTACCTCTTTTAGTTCCTTTTTAGTTTCTTTATATTTATTTTTATATTTTTTATATTTTTCTAACCATTCTTCATTAGTATTTAATCGTAGTTTTTTATTCTCCGTTCTTATTTCTTCTACTTCTTCCTTTTGTTGTTCTAATTTTGACTTTAAATATTCTATCACAGTTGTATCAATCTTAAACTGAGCTTTAGTTTCACTAGTTGTTTCTTTTTTTAATGGTTCATACTTATATTTTTCTCTTTCTAAAATTTCTTTTCCATGATTCTTTAAAAATGTTATCACATTATATTCTTTTTGTTCTTTAGTTTCCATTAGAACTTTCCTTTTTTACTAAGTTGTCCCAAATTATCTAATACTTTTCCTATTGGTTCAGATATATTAGGTTTCATTTTACTTATATCTATCATCATTGGCTCATTAACTCTTCTCCATGCATTTATGGCTTTTAGTTCTGACTTATTTGTAATTTCTTTTTCTGGTATAATTTCTTGTTTTCCTTCTTCTAATTTTATTAACTTGTCTAGTATCATTTTTAAAGTAGGTATTTCAGAATTATTCCATAAGCTTGTTAACTCTTCTCTTATTATTTGTCTCAATTTTTCTTGATTGTCTTGTTTTCCTATCAGTCTCATTATTGCATTTAGTTTTTCCTTAACTATTATTTCTTCCCATAAATTTTTTATAAATTCCGAGTCTGACATTTTATTATTTGTTGATTCGCTTTTTCCAACCATTTCCAACATCTATCCAATATTTACTAGTATTTTTACTCTGTTCTTCTAAGTTCTTAATATCATTTTCTAACTTTGTTTGTCTTTCCTTATATTCTAAGTATTTTATTTGTGAATCTATTTCGCTTTCTAACATACTCTGTATCTTCTTTAACTTTTCTTTCTTATTCCTTAATTTTTCTTGTATATTCATAGTTTTTCTATAAATCTTTCTTTTCCTTGATCTACTATTTTTATTCCATTATTATTAATTTTATAATTTATCATTTTTAAGAAGTTGCTCCCTAATAATAATTCACTTAAACTATCATATTCTATTACTCCTATGTTTATATTATATTCCAAGTCTAATATTTTAAATTTTAAATTAGTACATTTAGTAATAAATATTTCTCTATCATTTTCTGCATATCTGTAAGTCTGAGGTTCTATCCATTTACAATTTTCTTCATTTACCTTGCTTATATGAATAAAACTTTTGGTAGCTCCTGTATTAATTTCTGCTATACAGTCTCTTGTTATTGTTTCGTCAAATATTATTATTTTTATTTTCAAACTATCAGTATCTATCTTTATTAAATCTATCTTTCTACTCGTCATACTCATTGATCTAATTATTCTTATAGGATTTTGTTCTTTTCTAAAACTTAATCTAGATCCTTCTAATATTGGTTTAATTCTTTGCCTTGGAATCATTTGTCTATTACTAAAATCTATTGTAATTTCTTCTGGGATTGTTATTTGAGATTCTTCTTTATGTTCAATTTTTTCTAATATATCATTATATAACTTTGGTACTATTATTCCTAATTCCGTTTGTTTCTTTACGTGATGGTTTCCAGTCATAGCATAAACCATTTTGGTTTCTATACTAATAACTTTACTTCCTTTTTGCATTTTTATTCCATCTAACTTATTGTATAATGTTAAAGATCTTTCTTTATTTTCATCCCTTAGTGATATACTGAAATCGGGTTGTATTATAAATTTTAATTTCTGATATATCAAGTTCCCTTTTATTACCGCTATTAATGAATCTTGTATAATTCCTATTATTCTATCATCCAATACATATATCTGTATAGGAGTATCGATATTTTTCTGAAAATATACTTTTATTGTAAATTCTATTGCTCCAAAATATATATTTTTTAGTTTATTTGCTTCCTTTTGTTTTAATTTGGATAATTCTCTTTTTATTAATCCATCCGTTATTAAATTTATTCTTGTTTTTCCGTTTATTGTATCTATATCTATTACATTCTCATGTTTTTGGGCTATATACCTAACTTCCTTATTTCTTTCAAAATATGATGTCTTGAATATCTTTTTTATTGTTAATTCTTCTGTTTCACTTTGAATTTGATTATATATATCTGGTTTAAAACTTAGTGTTTGTGATGTTCCTCCTTCGTATTCATCCATTTGATAATATATATCTTGTTTTTCACTTATTTCTTCTAATGACATTTTACCCATCTATATTTTATCCAGTTATATTATTTGTTAAAATTATTATTTTAAGTCCTTGTATTCTTAGTTTATCATTTCTAAATGTTATTATCATATTTCCAAGTTGTTGGTAAATTCTCATAATTTCTTCGCTATTCTCTCTTGTCCATGTTATTTTATTTTTTCTTTCTAGTAATTTTTCCAGTTCTATTTCTAATTTTTCTTGATTTTTTATTAATTGCTTTAGTTTCCTATTATTTCTAGTTATTGCATTTGGATCTGTCCAATTCATTTTTTAATTTTTTGTCTTAAATCGTCTATTAATCTATATTGTTCAGTTAATACTTCTTTTAAGTCTTTTATTTCGATTTCTAAATTAGTTTCTTTAATAAATTTTTCTTGTTTTAATAAAAGTTTTGTAAGTCATATGTCATAGCCTATTTGTATATTCGAGGATTCAACTCAACTCAAATAAGAATGTAATAAGTAAATAGTGGATCGACCGTCAGAGAGATCTCGCAAAGTAATATCTGTCAAAGGATTCAGAAACAAGGTTCATCTACAGACTTGAGGAGGTAATTCACTGGAAGAAGTTGAAGAAGTTGATCATGCCTCAGTGATATAAATCAAGATCGTGGATTTAATCAAGTGACAGAGATCTCGTCAGAGTATCATTAATTACAAGGATTTAATCTGAAGAAAATCAAAGCGTCAAAGTCAAGACATGAAGAAACGTCACGGAAGTTAGTCACTCATGAACCAGACAGTACATCGAGTGTCAACGTTGAAGTGGCGGAATTGATTCATAATTCTCAGTGATTTTCAGAAGATATTCAGAAGAATGGATGCTGCTCAGGGTTAGTATTAATTCTCTATTAATTAATTAAGTCATATAATTTAATTAAGTAAATAAATTATATCTGCAAAGATTAATTTATTGATTAATTAAATTAATTGATTAATTAATTCAGAATTAATTTTAGGAATTTTCAGAAGTTTAATTGGATTAAATTCAATCTTAAATCAGCAAGACAATTGAAAATGAACTAGCATGACAATCTGGATTGTCATACCGATTGTCATGCCAGTTCAAAAGATTGTCCTACCGATAGTCATGCCAGTTCAAAAGATTGTCCTACCGATAGTCATGCTGGTTCAAACGATTGTCTTGCTAGCTCAAAAGGATAGTCTCACCGATTGTCATACAAGCTTAAAGGATTGTCATTCCAATTCAATTAATTCGGCTGTTGATAAATAGAAGCAGAAGTCATTCAACTCAAAAAACATCTCAATCATACAGAACACATCCAAGAACAAAGAAAAGAAAGCAGCCGCCTTGAAACATTTTATTTTTTCTCTGCTTACATCAAGATCAAAATTCTAGTTTGTTAATGTTAAATCCAAACCACTAGAATTATTTATCTTGTTCTTGTGTAACAATCTAGCGGATCAAAATCCCTAGAACTTAATCTCAAATCGCGTTTAGCATTTGATTCTAATTATTGCAAAAATAGAAAAAGTTCATGTCGAATTTATTCTAGATTTGTGATAATTGATTTGAGATTAATACCTTGTAATCGATACAGTTGTTGTAACACCTTTCAAGTTTAATAATATTTTTATTTAACTTGAATTTTGTTTCACATTTTTTATTCCGCATTTATTCGATTATTTGGTACTGTTTGTATTCAACCCCCCTTCTACAAACACATTGGGACCTAACAATTGGTATCAGAGCCTTCTGATTAACGAACAAATCAAGATCCTAGACTTTTGTGATTTTTCAACTCCTTGAATTTTTATTTATTCAAAAATTCATAATGACTTCACATAAAGTTGGAACCGTTAAAATTCCACAATTTGATAAAGAGAATTATATCATGTGGAAGAAGAAGATGCTATTATTTTTACAAGTTGCAAATCCCAAATATTCAAACTTGTTAAAGAAGGGTATAAAAACTCCGATGGTTATTGAACCGGAGGTAATAATAGATGGTGTGGTGACTACTAAAGCTAGAACCTATCCAAAAGAGCCCGAAGATTTTACTCCTGCTGAGAAGGAAGAAGCCTCCTTGGATGCCAGCCTTCAATTAATATTAATTGATTCCCTTGATCCTTTGATGAACAGACATGTGATGAACTGTAAAAATTCTAAACACATGTGGGAAACTATTGAGGTAATTAATGAAGGCACAGAGGAAGTTAGGGAGAACAAGTTGGAAATCCTAACCTCTGAATATGAACATTTCAAATCAAATCCAGGAGAAGGAATTACTGAAGTGTTTGAGAGGTACAATGCGTTGATCAACAACCTGAACATCAATGGAAAGTATTATTCAATCAGGGAGGTCAACAAAAAGTTCCTTTTAACACTGCCAGCTCATCTTGAACATAGAATCACTGCCATTAGAGAAGCTAGAGATCTGAGTGAGATTTCTTTGGACAGGCTCTATGGAGTGTTAAAAACCTATGAGTTGGAGCAGATTCAACAGAAGGAAGTCTACGGGAATGATAGAATGGTCAGCACATCTACTGCACTTGTAGCTGAAGGTCAACAACAACAACAATCTCAACAGTTAGAAAGAATGGTACAGTTTTCCAAGGGTGAGGAAAATGAGTTAGTAGCAGAATATGATCCTCCTACTACAAATCAATCAAGTGATGATTTTTATTCCTTGGAAGAGCTGGAGCAATTGGAAGACGAGTCAATGGCCCAAATTGTCAAGAGATTCTCCCATGTCAGATTCAAGAGGAATCCCAAGCTTAAGTACAAGTCCAACTACAACAAATTCCAGAAAGGTGGATCTTCATCCTCTAACACCAGTAGTGGTGGATACAAAACAGGGATGGTTGATCGGAGCACCATTAGATGCTATAACTGCAATGAGTTGGGACACTTTGCCACAGAATGTAGGAAACCAAAGCAAGTAAGAAAGAACTCTGAAAGGGCTTATCTGGCAAAGGGAAGAAGCTGGGATGATACTGACAGTGAAGATGAAGAAGAAGGAAATCTTGCTCTTATGGCTATTGATGGAAAAGCTTCATCGTCAAGAATAGAGGTAAAACTTTCTGATGCTGAAATGGTTTATCATCTAAGAGGTAACTTAGATTGTGCACGTCGTGATAATGAACTGTTAAGTTTACAGATCACAGACCTTGAGAAAGAGGTCAATGAATTAAGACTTGTGCACATTAATCAAGACAAATTAAAAGAACAGGTATCTTTTCTAGAGAATAGAGTTGACTGTTATAGAAAACTCGAAACTATTCTCAAAGACAAGATCACCGGTCTTGAGACTAAGGTTAGAGCCTACTTCAATTCTTGTTCGAAGGCTAAAGAGTTCTACAGTAAGCAATCTGTTAATCAAACATCTGGAATAGGTTATGATTACAATGTTGCTATTGGAGAATTAGGCATAAACTCCCCTCCTCGTGTCTGTGCTAAAGGGAGGGAAGTACCACATGTGCTTAAGGGTGTTGATGAACCCCTCTATAAAGCATCAATTGCTGAACCATTTGATGCGACCTCTTCTGTTATTCAAGAAGAAATACGTGCTGAGGATCATGCTTATGAGAAGATTGTTTCCAAGTCAAGTGAGTCGAAAGTTCTAGTCAAAGTTGTGAAAGCAACTGAGACTAACTCAGACACACATGAGTTGGATAACAATAATGCCATGTCTACCATGCATAAATTACCTGCTGTTAATCACTCTCATAAAGCATGTAGTGTTGCTAATTGTATGTCTTGTGCTTTTAATATGATGTATGCTTATTTTAATGGTAAGCATGTGTCTAATGATAAGACTACTCCTCGTCAGCGTGTGAATAACAAGAAACATGATAGGTCTAAGACTGCTAGTCCTTCTAAGGCTAGAAAGGAGACATTTGTGCCTAAGCTTAAACAGAAATTTGTTAAGGCTATTTACAAGGTCAAATGTTCAGTCATTGAGGATGTTGAGATCGTTAAAATTAAAAATGTTGTTTTGCCTGACAAAGGATAATTCTACAAGTATGCCGGGCCCAACCAAGTTTGGGTTCCGAAGAAGGTCTAATCCATTTGAAGTGCAGGGCATTAAACAGGTGTAACCGGTAGTATGGATTCTTGACAGTGGATCATCAAGACGTATGACCGGAGATAGAGCCCTGCTATCAAATGAGGATTGAGAAAGCTGGCCCCCTGGTTACCTTTGGAGATAACAGCAAAGGTTTATCTGAGGGATATGGCTGTTTGCAAGCTGGGAATGTTATCATTGTAATTTTGTATATTGTGCTAGGTTATTATCAGGAAGCAGTATCTAACATATAGCACCAGTGACGAGACTTGAGAATATTATGACATATCAAGCACCTGCTGCACATTACACTTGGAATTGTACTCTAGTAAGATGTGTACAAGTGTACTCCTGGTTGGTAAGTCAAAAGAGGAAGTCAGTGCACCACAGTTCATGAACTTTGCAGTTGCAGATCTATTGGACTATGCAATCTCTTCTTCACAATCTCACTTCAGGTTGGTATGAACTAGTATACTGCTCAAGCAATCGTCAAGGACATGGTATGGCACTCTAACTGCAGTTACAATTTTATATGAATAAGTAGAGTCGTCATATTTATAACTATCTTATCACTAAGCACAATCATATTGTTTTATATGTGCAGTGGTATATTGATTATGCAACATAACAATTAGTATCTAAAGTACTTGACAAGTATCGGTCAATAATATGTTGTTAACATTATGTTGCAGATATTTGTAAGCTTTTGACATGAATGAGAATTACTTAGACTTTACCCTAAGTGATCAATGTTTTATCAAAAACTCATTCATTTTGAAAAACAAAAATTAAACTTCTTTCTACATTAGTGATTTCTTATTTCATGTAAAATCTTTTGAAATCACTATTGTAAATCATTTTCTCTCTAGTGCCATATATTCTGTGTTACAGGTTCAGTCTCCAATGACTTTCTTTCGTTGACAGTCATGAGGTTGAAAACCCACAACATCTATCCAGATTATAAAGACAAACACAGAAACAGAACCAACCAACACTCTCTTACCACTAAATGTAGTATGAATGAGCGTGAGGGAGATAGTGCCTTAGTGCACCACATAAGGAAGGTTCTGTAGTCAACCCAGTAGCTCTGTCTCCTACATAGATGAGTAGTATTTAAACCGAGACAACTGCTAGCCCCCATACATCTTCTCAAAAAGATGTAATGGCTGAAAAGGCACAAAAACAGTTACTAGATTCATTCTCTCAACAGGGTGCGTCTATTGAATTTTGCCTGTCAGCCAAGGCATCCGATGTAGTGTCACCACTTCAAACATAAACAATTCTTGATGCCCAAGGAGAGGTTACACACACAAAGGATGAGTTGACGGAAATAAGAGTTTCGACCATTTTAAGGTCAGATTCGATTGTTCAAGGTTCGTTAGTGGACCAATTGCCTTTACAGGTGTTAGGAGAGGATACTGATCCAAAAGCCATATGTCAGTGGTCAGTATCTACCTCCCCAGGCTTAAATCCCCTGGATGCATCTGCGGATAGTGGATCTGACATAGGTGCAGATCGGCAACTTGTTGACAATGATTCAGATATTACCTGATAAGTCACAAGGAAATGTCTTCACAGACATTAGAAGGGAACTTTGATCTTTATGCTAAATTCGTTGGATCATTGTTTACCTTCCCAGAATTCAAATATGGAACCCTAAAAGGGAAACTAGCAACTTGTAGATTATGACTCAGATTTATCTGACGAGTTTAACAAGGATGGGGATTTGTGAACTCCCATTGCACCACCTGTGACCTCCTTAAGGATGGCTAAGGTGATTTTCCTTGCAGGTATAGCTGATTTTTGGAGCTATGAGAGGAGTGATACACTTGTGAGAATGAGTGTAAACACGAGTGGAGAGAAGAGTGAAACACATGTGAGGTACACTAAACAGAATCACACACTCACAGTGAGGAAGAAAGAGAAACTTCTTGTTATTTCTTTTCCAACCAAGTGAAATATGAGAACTCCTTTAGACGACGACATACATTCCTTCTTTAAGGGGGAGATAAAAACTTAAGTAATAGTTTGGAGGATTCCTCAACTAAGGGGGAGAAATAGCAGGGAGGAAGAAAAAGATCCTACATGTACACTACACCACACCATTGTTGTTTCTAACTACGGATCCTATTGTACGGGAGAGGTGGTAAACACAAGGTGATTTCCTAGTAAGGGAAGAAGCAGTTAGGGGAGTACCATTGGTTTTTATCTGCGGATCCTATTGTACGGGAGAGGTGGTAAAATGAAGGTGATCTTCTTTAATCAGTTGATTCTCATAGGGGGAGAAGCAAGAGATATGGGCTTCTCAACAGGAAATGTGGTTGTACAAATGAAGATGGAACTACTTGAAGATATGTTCAGTCTAGAGGAACATCTACTTGGAATCTGGAAAATGTTAAATCTAGTCCAAAATTTTTCTACTATTTACTTTGCATGTATGTTTATATCTTTTTCTTATTTGTTAGTTGAGTTATCCTCTAGGTATTTGTGTGTTATTGTCTAACAAACAAATAGGGGGAGATTGTAAGTCATATGTCATAGCCTATTTGTATATTCGAGGATTCAACTCAACTCAAATAAGAATGTAATAAGTAAATAGTGGATCGACCGTCAGAGAGATCTCGCAAAGTAATATCTGTCAAAGGATTCAGAAACAAGGTTCATCTACAGACTTGAGGAGGTAATTCACTGGAAGAAGTTGAAGAAGTTGATCATGCCTCAGTGATATAAATCAAGATCGTGGATTTAATCAAGTGACAGAGATCTCGTCAGAGTATCATTAATTACAAGGATTTAATCTGAAGAAAATCAAAGCGTCAAAGTCAAGACATGAAGAAACGTCACGGAAGTTAGTCACTCATGAACCAGACAGTACATCGAGTGTCAACGTTGAAGTGGCGGAATTGATTCATAATTCTCAGTGATTTTCAGAAGATATTCAGAAGAATGGATGCTGCTCAGGTTAGTATTAATTCTCTATTAATTAATTAAGTCATATAATTTAATTAAGTAAATAAATTATATCTGCAAAGATTAATTTATTGATTAATTAAATTAATTGATTAATTAATTCAGAATTAATTTTAGGAATTTTCAGAAGTTTAATTGGATTAAATTCAATCTTAAATCAGCAAGACAATTGAAAATGAACTAGCATGACAATCTGGATTGTCATACCGATTGTCATGCCAGTTCAAAAGATTGTCCTACCGATAGTCATGCCAGTTCAAAAGATTGTCCTACCGATAGTCATGCAGGTTCAAACGATTGTCTTGCTAGCTCAAAAGGATAGTCTCACCGATTGTCATACAAGCTTAAAGGATTGTCATTCCAATTCAATTAATTCGGCTGTTGATAAATAGAAGCAGAAGTCATTCAACTCAAAAAACATCTCAATCATACAGAACACATCCAAGAACAAAGAAAAGAAAGCAGCCGCCTTGAAACATTTTATTTTCTTCTCTGCTTACATCAAGATCAAAATTCTAGTTTGTTAATGTTAAATCCAAACCACTAGAATTATTTATCTTGTTCTTGTGTAACAATCTAGCGGATCAAAATCCCTAGAACTTAATCTCAAATCACGTTTAGCATTTGATTCTAATTATTGCAAAAATAGAAAAAGTTCATGTCGAATTTATTCTAGATTTGTGATAATTGATTTGAGATTAATACCTTGTAATCGATACAGTTGTTGTAACACCTTTCAAGTTTAATAATATTTTTATTTAACTTGAATTTTGTTTCACATTTTTTATTCCGCATTTATTCGATTATTTGGTACTGTTTGTATTCAACCCCCTTCTACAAACACATTGGGACCTAACAAGTTTTTCTTCCTCTAGTCTCCTAATTTTTTCATCTCTTTCTTCCAACATTGTTCGTAACATAGCTATAATATCTAATTTTTCATTTATTATTTGCATGCTTATCTTACAACTTTCAATATGTTGATTTATTAGCCTGTTATATGTTGGTTCTTTATCAGCTATATATTGAATTGATCGTATCCTCAAATCTTCCATAAGTCAAATTCCTAAATTCCTTCTTATTAATTGTCTGTATAAAATTTTCTTACACATGTGTTGTGTTGCTTTGTTTTCTACTATAAATAAAATTAATAGAGTTGCTATTATTTTAGATTTATATTCTTTATTCGTTTCTCTATTTATTCTTGCCGGAGGTCTCATTTAATCTTAAATTTTATTTCATTTTCACTATTCATGTACTTTTTACTATTCATTAGTTACTATTCATGGCTACTTTTGCTACAGTGTTTTTACTGTTCATCTCCCGCCTATTACTGGCTCTGATACCATTTTTCGACCTTAGATTAGATGCATATAAAACCTAAAACTAATGCACTATTTTATTTACATTTATTCTTTCTTTTTTTTTAATTTTTAATAATTGTTATTCCTAGTGGACTAACAATGAGATTTACAGAAGGGGGGGTTGAATGTAAATCTCAAAACTTTTTCAAGTTTTGAGCAGTTTTAAAGGCTTTGTGTTCAAGATAAACAAGTGTGTGAATTGCTTTAAGCTAATACAGACAGATATATATTCAAGCACTAATGTAAAGAACACAACAGACCTTAAAAACTTTTCTGGTGGATTGTTGTTCCACCAGAGATGGTATTTCAGAAAATCTGTGATTCTAGATGTTGATCACAGTTGCGTCCTAGTACAAACTAGATAATTTTTCTCTCAAGATTTTTCTAAACAGCACTGGAAAAATTCTTATCTAATTACTAGCTGCTACTTGGTTTATATATCACCAAGTGTACAAGTGAAGACAAAGATAAAAATACAATAATAAAATAAGTTCTCCACTTGTTTCTTCTCCATATCACTCAAGTACTTTGTTGACTATTGCCTCTTTGTACTAGAGTAGAACGGCTGCTTTTTCTGATGTTCCTGAAATTAGGCTTCCACATTTCAGTTATCTCTGTCAACCCATGTGCCTCTGTCTGCTGTTGCAACTACCACTTATCAACTGCTATTTAACAGAACATCCGTTGAAGCCTTCATCTGTTGATGGCTTTATCCGTTGATGTGTTAGCAGTTGAAACTCTATCCGTTGAAGCTTTAGAGACATCCGTTGAAGCTTTGTTTCTCATCCGTTGAAGGTCTTTAAGATATCCGTTGATACCACTTCATTTATACAAAATTACAAGGCATGAAATATTTACAATTGGCCTTCCTATTTGCATATCTTCTAGTAGTCAACATGACTTATATTTTCTCTCAACTTCTAAGAATTATATCTTAAATACAGAGACTGAAATGTGCTACAACACTAGACTTATTTCTAAGTAAAGCTGCACCATCAACGGATAGCCAAAGTGGTCTTATCCGTTGAGGCTACAAACACTAAACTTCTACTTAAGTGTTTTGTTAAACATATCATCAAACTAATGCACATATATTCCTAACAGTCTCCCCCTATTTATGTCTATAAGAATTGTAGACATAAATTCAGGGTTAACTTGATGATAACAAAACACTTAACAAATATATGAATTGAAACTAAGTAGAAATTTAAAAGTGCTGCAAAAGTGTATGTACTAGGAGGTAATTGAAGATTTACAGAATTTCCAAGGGTGCTCCTCTAGTCTGAGCAAATCATCTTTTTCTTCTTTGTTCCCTTGTTTTCTTTCCTAGCCCTTTGTCATTTTCCTCAATTTGGAGTTGGAGTTGTCTGTAGAATTCAGCTTCATCTTCATCACTGATATCCAACTTAGATTGCATTTCCTTGAGAGTTTCATTGCTGGCAATCTTGAGTTGGTCTTCAAGTCTGAAAAATCTTCTGACTCCTTTATCATCTCTAAATTCCATCAACCAATGAGGTGATTTGTGGATTGTAATTCCCCTTTCTTGAATGAGTAAAGTTCTGGGCAAAGCATTGGGCTCCCTCCAAGTTTTCCTTATGTTGGCAATCTTGTTGAGAATTTCAGTCTTGGCAGTCCTGGTAAAGCCAGAATCCTTTTGTATGGCTGAAAAGACTCTGATCAAGGTAGAGTAGCCTTCATTCAGAATCCTGTAGAGAGGCCATGTTCTTTCCCCAGCTCCTTTGTATCTGAACACCAATCTCTCTGGTAGCTGTCTGTAGGCAGCTATTCCCCTTACATCCTCCAGCTCATCCAGATAGAGTTCAATGTCTGAAATTTCTTTTATGTCACAGATGTGAACATAATCATCTTTAGAAATGGGTGGCTTAGGCTTAGGTTTTTGTTTTTGAGTGAATTTCTTAGAGGTTAGGGGAGGTGTAGATTTGGATTTTCTTTTCTGTTTCTTTGGTAGTGGAAGAGTGGTTAAAAAGGTAGGCAATTTGATGGTGTCCCAATCAATAGGTTCCTCTTTTGGGATGATTAGTTCACCATGGATGTTTATAGTGGGATCAGCAACACAAGGTTCAGGTATGGAAGGTAGTGGTTTAGATATTGATTTAGTTTCTTCAGTGTTATCTTCACTCCTTCTATGTGCCTTGGCCTTTCTTCTGTTTCCCTTCTGCCATTCCTCTCTTTCCTCCATACTCTCACCAAATATACTCCCAAAAACCTCATCTAGGTTTGCAATCTTGTCTTCACCCCTGACTTCAATTCCTTTCTCTCCTTCAACTTGACTTGACTTTAGCTGTTGTTCAAGCTTTGCTTGTGCTCTTTTGTCAGCCTTGAGTTTTTCAGCTTCTTTCTTCAACCTTTTGGTTTCTTCCCTCTTGGCCTTTGGAAATTTGGGATGTCCTTGTATCACACAGATACTCTTTCCCTCTCTAAAGATAATGGCCATTTTCATTCTTTCAACTATGTCCTTGGTCTCCTTGTGCTTTTTGATGTTAGCACCCAAAACTTTGTCTTCATCAGGCTTTGGAAGAGGAAAGTCCACTTCTTTCATCTGAGCAAAGTCTAGGGGGTTCTTTGTGGAGTCCTTGCTGGATCTAGTGTTGGGCTTGAGAACTATAGGTTTTAGATTCTTGAAAGAAGTCTCTCCAACCTTATTCCTCCTTTCTGGCTTGTGCTCCATAATGATCGGTTCAACCTTTGTGCTATGTTTCACAGATATTGATTTATCTTGTGTTGGGCCAAACACTTGTTGCACCCTTTCATCAATTCTCCTCCTTTGCTCTTTCACTTGAATTTCAGCTGCTGCTAGCTGGATTAGGTCAATTCCATCAGGCTTTCCTTTGATTTGCATAATTGGAGAAGTAGTGATGGCAGGAACTAGCACTTTAGATATCTGGATTTTTGTAGATGGCTCTCCTTCCCCTTCCCTTTTTCTCTCCCCCTTTTTGTTATCATCAAGGAGAGGGGTCAAGCCTTGTGCCTTTGCCAGCTGCATAAGTAGACTTGTTTGAGATTGTTGGTTGTAAAGAATGCTGGCCACAGAATTTTCAATAACTTGGACTCTGTCTTCTAACTTAGCCAGCCTCTTTTCAGTATTTGAATCCTTTTTCAATCTCAACAATAAGTCCTTCATTGTACCATAGGGCATGACTGAATCCAATTTTTCAGAATTGTAGGATTTCAAGTCAGCAATATCCTTCTTGAGTTCATCCACACTCAGATTCTGTCTTACTTGCTGCAACTTCATGAGATGCAGTGAGTCCAGGTGAGCTGTAAGGATTGCCTTGGTACCAGCATGTGAAGTTTTCTGAATGGCCTGTTGGATAGTACTGATTTGTTTGACTAAGGAGACATTGAATTGCCCTGGTGTAAACTCCTTTGTCAAGGCCCATTCAGGTAAATTTGGAATAGAACTAGGGCTTTCATCTCCCCCTAAGTTCATGCTTCCATCAAAAGAAACAGAGTCATCATCATCAGAATTTACTCCAAATTCCTCAGATGACTCACCAGCTGTAGAAGGCATCTTGTTAATAGCAGCTTTATCCCTTTGAAGAGATTCTGTTGTATATACTAGATGTAGTGTCTTTTCTGCCTCCTCATTGCCCTGAGCAGCCAAAAACTGATAGGATGACACAGGATGAGTAAAAGTGTCAGCATCCAAGGAAATGTTATCAATTACAGCTTTGTAATGTTGCTGAAATTGTCTTTCCTTTTCAGCATCATCCACAATCATTGACTCACTAGCAATGGCTGGATCCACCCTTATATCTGCTGTACCTGCCTTTCTCTCTTTTTCTCTATATTCTTGCATCAGGGGCTCCCCCTGGCTCACACTCCTTACTTCCTCACCTTCACCTACTAAGGTGGTACTCCTCTCACTTACTTTTACCATGCTGGAAGAAATAGCATGCATATTTGAGCTCTCAATCTCTCCTTTTGCCTGGGTGCAACCCAGCCTCTCACTCAAATTGTCACTCCCTTCCCTCAGTCCTAAAAGTGATTGTACAGTAATCATGTCTTCTACACTTGGAATTGTTTCAGTTGTGTGTGTAGAGACTATCAACGGATATGAAATAGCCGTTGAAGGTGACACTGATGGTATCAACGGATAACTGCTGTTAAGCTTATCCATTGAAGAACAACCACTTGTCAACGGATGAGTGATATCCGTTGAAGAAGGAAAAGAAGTAGAAATTGAAAGTGATATAACTGTTGAATATGTGTGGATTGATTTGAGTTTTGGTGACACAGATCCTTCAATTACATCTGAAAGAATTTGCGGGTGATCCAACAAATCATCTAAAAGATGATGATCACCTGTATTTGAGTGGGGCTCCTCCCTGAGTTGTAAAGAGGGAGAATCGGGAATTGATGGGAATAACATATCCACATCCAGAGATGGTGATGAAGTGTGTGGTGATTGATGTGTGTTAATTGTGAGAGAATGGGGCTGTGACTCCACATTTGTTGGAGCCACATCAAACTGAGTTTGAGAAGGCATAGATACAGATGGATGTATTTGTGCAGTGTGTGCACCCTGTGTAGAAGATTGGGTTCTAGCCCTCTTTCTTCTAATAAAAGCTTTTGTTGGTGAGTGTTTGGCTTCTGTGTCCCTCCCTCGTTTGATCTGTGTTCCTGGTTGGGAACTATTTTCAATAGTTACATCCTTTTGGGAGAATGCAGCTAGGGATGTGCTAGTAACCTTTTCAACCACCACAGCTTTTTGAGAAACTGTGGCTTGGCTAGCTTGGGAAACACTTATCTCTCCTTCCTTATCCTGGGGGTTTCTTTGATGTTCACCCCTCCCCTCACCACTCACACCCTGTTCACTCCCCTCAGGGTTAAGGGTAGGTGTTACAACTATTGTCTTTTGAGAAACAACAGAGGTGGTTTTCTTTGTCTTTGATTTTGAAAGTTTAGTTTTGGTGACCTTGGTAGGAATCTGTTGGGGCATTGTCACAGATTCCATGGGCACACTAGAAGATAAAGAAATAAAGGGGTTGGAAGAAGTAGGAGTTGTAGAGACAATTACCTCACTTACCTGAGGTGCATCCATGATTGGTAAATATACCAATGGTACACTGCTGTTGAGATCCATTCTCAATAAATCTGCAAGAACTCTTTTCTCTTGTGCCCAGCACTTGAGTTTGTTATTCTCATTGGTTATGACCAAACCTTCAGCAACATGGTTAGCCAATAACATAAAGAATCTAGCATAATAGATGTTATTAGGTCTA